>NC_136483.1:7809693-7879693 GCF_053919585.1 Euprymna scolopes | reverse complement strand
AGGACTTTACACCAGGCTGACTCTTCGAATAACCTGAGGATTCTGGAGTCAGTTTCTATCCTTTCAGGCAGGCCCTCTCTCTGTCGACAGAAGGAATTCGTAAAATCATTGGACTTATTTGGGAATATATTTGAAATTTTAACTTCCCCACATATCTCATTTTGTACATATATTTTATACAATTGTATATAATCTGCAATGTATAATTTACTCGTATTTGTTTTACTCGTAATCCCATTCGCCCTTCATTTAACTTATATATATATATTTATATATATATATATATATATATATATATATATATATATATATATATATTCATTTCATCCATTCGTTATACTTTTATAAGTAATCCTCACTTGTCTTCGTTCTTACGTGACATTTGTTTTACACTTGATAGAAATTCCAAGATTGACTCTTGATGAGCTTCTTGATGAAAGGGGCCCTAGAGTTTTCCCAACCTTATTTAAAGCGCTTTATGAATTTTGTACCGTAAAACACAAACGCACATATATACATAGATATATGTATATATGATGATTGCAACGTCTTGTCAGACGAGTGATACTCCCTCAGACATTTAAAATCTATTATTCCAAATGTCTGAGGGAGTATCTATACAAATATGGTGTTACAGAGTCTTAGCTTTGTACGAGAGCTAAGTCTCTCTCTTGGTTCAAAATGTTGAGATCCAGCAAGAAGCAAGAGCAAGATAGCCAGCAAAAAATTAAACTGCAGACCAGCTTAATGCGGGTACTGGTCTTCCGCTT
Organism: Euprymna scolopes; assembly: GCF_053919585.1. NCBI lineage: Eukaryota > Metazoa > Mollusca > Cephalopoda > Sepiida > Sepiolidae > Euprymna > Euprymna scolopes. The sequence continues at coordinate 7,878,923 of NC_136483.1, read as the reverse complement.
TATGGTTTTTTAAATTATAGATTTGCTTCTCCTAGAAAGGTTGCCTTCAGCACGGCTTACGGGAGCCCTCTCTACCCCAATGCACATATACACACACACAAACAAATATACACGGTGCTAGTTGGCCGACCCAGAAAAAGAGTTCATTCGCCCTTTGGAAGGTCTTGTTTTTAATCCTTCAGGGAGACTAGCCGCCCTCCTCACCAAACAAGTCTGGTGGGGGAACCAGTTTAGTCGCCGGTGACCCGACCATGAGGCAGGTAGTACTGGGTTACATGGTACCAGTAGCATATGACATGACCCGACATATGTATATATATATATATACATATATATATATATACATATATATACATACATATATATATAAAATATTTATATATATATATATATATAAAAGAACAAGTAGTTAATAAAACGTTTAAAACCACTTTGAAAAAGAGATAAACACATATTTAATTTTTAAAAGGAAAAACTGAATAAGTGTATAGTCCTTAATCCGCAAAGTTTCGAAGAAATACTTTCCTTCTCATCAGAGGGTAGGATTTAGCAAAATGCGGGATCAATTTTGCTTGCAATAGTATTTGATGAAACTACAAGTAAGTCATAGATCTTATTTGATAATAAAAAAATGAAGCATATGTATATATATGTATGAATATATATATATATATATATATATATATATAATACAGTTTTATGTACTTATAAATTAATGCATATTTATTTTTAAGAAATAAAATTGCCGTTAATATTTGATCATTAAATTAAATTTGTTTTCGTTCTCAATATTTTTTATTAGTCATTATTTCTAAAAATCGTTTTTTCTGTATTTATTAAGCACCATCATCTTAAACAATAATAAACAAACGCTCCAGCCGTCTTGAAATCCATAGGGAACACACTTATAACGCACAGACAAAGGGTCTTTTATATATAAATAGATTAGATAAAATAATTGTTATTTATACAAACATACTTATATCATTCAACTGAAGCCCAAGACAGCTTATAGCTGTCAAGATTTATCCATGCCTTTCGCAAAATTACGACCAAACCAATGGCTAAAGCATTTAGTTCTGTTGTTTCGTTTCCCTAATTAAACTTTACACGAAGAATATCACCTTTGGAATGGAGAAAGAAGAAGATGCTGCGACCTCTGTATATATTTGCCTCCTCCAAATGAATAAGTCTGTAAAATTCCGGTTCGGTCAGTAAACATGAATTGAAGTCGAGTGGATTCAGACTGGTGTTTTTTATTATTATTATTATTATTATTTAGCTTGAGGTCAAGCATTCCACTGAAACAGTTAAAGGTCTAAAATTTGTTAGGGAGCAGATTATTTCGAGTATAATTTCTGCAAGCAGATAACTTTTTTTTTTCTTTCATGCCCACTTAGGGTTTCTCTCGCGAGAATTATTTTTGGTTATTCAACTGAATTTGCTAATACGTCTTATAAAAGTTAAATTAATAAAATTACATATATAAAATGATGCGTATAATTATTTTTTATATTAAAAAAAATGCCATTTATTTAACAGTTAGGGTTGAAAGAAAGACGAGATGATGGTTGAAGCGACGACATAAATATGCAGACCACCCTCTGTTGACAGTCGAGACTTCTATTTTGAATTCACCTCTGACCTAAAAAGAAATCCATGTTTATTATCGTAGCAGGAATTGCAATTCCCAGGAAATTCTTTGTTTTATTTGACTTACATCATTCTCGTCGTCGGTCACAAACTGACACTATTGTATCTTAGAGCTTGTTCTTTGTTTCACCTGCTACTTTTCGGAAACCTGTTATCGTCCGGCTCAATTAGCCAATATATGCATATAATATATATATATATATATATATATATATATATATATATATATATATATATATATAGTAATTTATAAAATATATATGGCGACTAAGCTACACTGAATATTCTGCGTTTCATCCACTGTAGGATTCGTCAGGCTTATGCGCGAATTTTGTGGTTACTTCTTGTTTTTATATATATTGAGGATTACTAGTTAGTCAATCAGCGTTCTAGTATCAACCGCGCCCGCTCCTATCAGGCAATGGGCATGCATTTTATCGAACAAAGGGTCTGTTTTTAAACTAGGTTAGTGGTTTAAGGTAGATCTTTTCCCTCTCTTTTATATATATATATAGGAATATGCCTATGTGTACACACACACATGCACACACATACACACATATATATATACATATATATACATATATATATATATATATATATATATATATATATATATATATAAAGTTAGTGCCGTTATTTGACGTTCAACTATTTATAGAAACAACATTAGTTTTGCAACAACCTAATACTAGACTTCCGAACATTGTTGGGCAACGATAATCACTATTATTTAGTCCAATTATATGTCATTCGAAAATTCGTATACATATATATATATATATATATACATATATATATATTCATTAAAAAAGTCTGATAATTTCAGTTTAGTATATAATAAAAACAAAACTGTTAATATAATAACAACAAAAAATGTTAATATAATAAAAAAACAACACTGCTAATATGATAAAAACAAAAATGTTAATATAATAACAAAACTGTTTATATAATTTAAAAAAATGCTAATATAATAATAAGAAAAAATGTTAATGCAATTAAAACGAAAAATGTTAATATAATAGAAACTAAAACTGTTAATGCAATTAAAACAAAAACTGTTAATATAATAAAAACAAAATCTATTAATATAATAAAAACAAAAAATGTTAATATAAAACAAAATACAAAAAATGTTAATATAATAAAACAAAAATGTTTATGTAATAAAACCAAAACTGTTAATAGAATAAAAACAAAAATTTTAATGTAATAAAAACAAAAACTGTTAATATAATAAAAACAAAAATGTTAATATAATAAAAACTAAAACTGTTAATATAATAAAAATAAAAACTGTTAATATAATAAAACAAAAAATGTTATTATAATAAAAACAAAAACTGTTATTATAATAAAAACAAAAACTGTTAATATAATAAAACAAAAACTGTTAATATATTTAAAAACATAACAGTTAATATAATAAAAACAAAAAAATTGTAATATAATAAAAACAAAACATGTTAATATAATAAAAACAAAAAATGTTAATATAATAAAAACAAAAAAAGTTAATATAATAAAAACAAACAAATGTTAATATAAAAAATACAAAAACTGTTAATATAATAAAAACAAAAAATGTTAATATAATTTAAAAAAAAACTGTTAATAAAATAAAAACAAAAAATGTTAATATAATAAAAACAAAAATGTTATTATAATAAAAACAAAATATTTAATATAATAAATACAAAAATGTTAATATAATAAAAACAAAAAATGTTATTATAATAAAAACAAAAAATGTTATTATAATAAAAACAAAAAACTGTTAATATAATAAAAAAAACGTTAATATAATAAAAACAAAAAATGTTATTATAATAAAAACAAAAATGTTATTATAATAAAAACAAAAATTTTAATATAATAAATACAAAAATGTTAATATAATAAAAACAAAAAATGTTATTATAATAAAAACAAAAAATGTTATTATAATAAAAACAAAAAACTGTTAATATAATAAAAAAAACGTTAATATAATAAAAACAAAAAATGTTAATATAATAAAAACAAAAAATGTTAATATAATAAAAACAAAAAATGTTAATATAATAAAAACAAAAAATGTTAATTATAATAAAAACAAAAAATGTTAATATAATAAAACAAAAATGTTAATATAATAAAAACAAAAATGTTAATATAATAAAAACAAAAAATGTTAATATAATAAAACAAAAATGTTAATATAATAAAAACAAAAATGTTAATATAATAAAAACAAAAAATGTTATTATAATAAAAACAAAAACTGTTATTATAATTAAAAAAAACTGTTAATATAATAAAAAAAACGTTCATATAATAAAAACAAAAAACGTTAATATAATAAAAACAAAAAGATGTTAATATAATAAAAACAAAAAAAATTAATATAATACAACAAAAACTGTTAATATAATAAAACAAAAAATGTTAATATAATAAAAACAAAAATGTTAATATAATAAAATCTACAACTGTTAATACATTACAAACAAAAAATGTTAATATAATAAAATCAAAAATGTTTATATAATAAAAAAATGTTGTATATAATAAAAACAAAAAATGTTAATATAATAAAATCAAAAATGTTAATATAATAAAATCTACAACTGTTAATACATTACAAACAAAAAATGTTAATATAATAAAATCAAAAATGTTTATATAATAAAAAAATGTTGTATATAATAAAAACAAAAATGTTAATATAATAAAATCTACAACTGTTAATACATTACAAACAAAAAATGTTAATATAATAAAATCAAAAATGTTTATATAATAAAAAAATGTTGTATATAATAAAAGCAAAAATGTTAATATAATAAAATCTACAACTGTTAATACATTACAAACAAAAAATGTTAATATGATAAAATCAAAAATGTTTATATAATAAAAAAATGTTGTATATAATAAAAACAAAAAATGTTAATATTTTAAACACAAAAAAATGTTAATATAATAAAAACAAAAAATGTTAATATAATTAAAACAAAAAATGTTAATATAATAAAAACAAAAAATGTCAATATAATAAAAACAAAAAATGTAAATATAATAAAACAAAAACTGTTAATATGATAAAACAAAAACTGTTAATATAATAAATCAAAAATGTTAATATAATAAAAACAAAAATATTAATATAATAAAAACAAAGACTGTTAATGCAATTAAAACAAAAACTGTTAATATAATAAAAATAAAAAAATTAATATAATAAAAAAACAACTGTTAATATAATAAAACAAAATCTGTTAATATAATAAAACAAAAATTGTTAATATAATAAAAACAAAACTGTTAATATAATAAAGACAAAAATGTCAATATAATAAAACAAAAACTGTTAATATTATAAAACCAAAATAATGTTAATATAATAACATCAAAAATGTAAAAATAATAAAAACAAAAACTGTTGATATAATAAAAACAAAAACTGTTAATATTATAAAAACAAAAAAATGTTAATATAATAAAATCAAAAATATTATTATAATATAAACAAAAAATGTTAATATAAAAACAAAAAATTTTAATATTATAAAAAAACTGTCAATATAATAAAAACAAAAATGTTAATATAATAAAAAGAAAAACTGCTAATATAATTAAAAAATGTTAATATAATAAAAACAAAAACTGCTAATATAATTAAACAAAAATGTTAATATAATAAAAACAAAAATTGTTAATATAATAGAAACAAAAATGTTAATATAATAAAAAACTGTTAATATAATAAAAAACCGGTTAATATAATAAAAACAAAAACTTTTAATATAATAAAACAGAAAATTATATTTTTATTGTCATTTCACCTAAAACGAGACACAGAGCCACTTAGTCGTGAGTGACCAATATTTGGACCAGATTTGCAGGGATGATATTTATGGAGTTGGGCAGTGAGATGTCTGTTCACATTAACCTTGAACTTCTGCATGTCAATACAGTCAGGAAAACAGAGGCTTGAGAGGTAATTCCAACGTCCAGCAGTCTGAGGACAGAAGACATTACGACATTTAAAGATCTCTACAGTGTAGGTGAGAGATTTTGCTGCTTGTCAGTTTTGTCGAGGGTAATGACTTCGAGGGGTACCAGTGCGCGGAGTTCTCTACAGCACTTGCCGTTGAAATACTTGTTAAACGACACAAGGATGCCACATTGTGCGATAGGACAGAGATTCGAGTTTAGTTGATAGTTCAGGGCCTATTAGGTTGACGACTTTTTTTTTTAACCATGTCTAGGATCATGAAAGTAGTGGCATATGTATCAGTCCAGATGTAACGAAAATGCGCCATCCGCAGGCTTGTAGATATGCAGTATACTCTCAGGTGTTTTAAGACTTTTAACGCAATACAGGGAGCTCCCCTTCTTCGCGTTATAACAGACTTTCTTCTCCTTTTTACCAGAATCAAAATGCGTTTTTTTTACATGGGGGTCACCACTTATCAAGGCCAGAAGGCCACTCAGCGATAATGGTTATTGCGTGTACAGTAATCAATGAGATAGTATTGTAGTAATCATTAGTATTTGGGGTTTTGATAGAGTGTCTTACTTAAGGGGCGGTTTGTCTGGAGTTTGTTTATGTTGGACTTGAAGACGTCCAATTTGTAGTCAGGTGATTCTAAATTTAGTCTATCCAGCTCTCAGTCAGCAAAGAATAATTTTTTCGCAATTGAAGCATTTTATATATTTTCCAATGCATTGGCTCTCTTTTTATTAGGAGTTAGATTTGCCCTTCATTAAAAACTGACTTTGTGACGAACTGTGTTTGTATGCGGAGGTAAATGAATAGGGGTTATTATACGGAGTAATATACATCGTTCATCTTTTCTCTAATAGTCAACATTATTCTAAGAATATGAAATATTTTGGGTGCAGAAAATTATGTATGTCTTTTTCTACTTTAATATGCATATAAGAAATACCAGCCTCTATCCAGGGAGCTTTGAAATATGATTGAGAACAAAACTGTTATACTCAGCTCAAATTCTAAACATATTGGAACTGATCTTTGAAGAGCACTAGATAATAAAGCAAAAAACTGCTACTCCGATGAAGAATATAATTGTCTTTTCTTTTTGCCAAAATTGAATATTGCTATATTAAGTTGTAAAATTGTTTCATTGTTTAAATATGTATTTAAATATATATATATATATATATATATATATATATATATATATATATATATATATATATATATATATGAAAAGTAGTAAATGCAATCGGGTGAGCTTCATCACATGACTCAGAACAGAACTTTCGTGTCAGCAAATATGTAAATTTGCAGGTTATACTAAAGTATTGTTTAAAAATCCAAGTGATATTTTTGTGGAGAAAGTTTCTACAATGCCCCATACAATGGCGAATATTCACAAGTCGTTAATCGAGTGATACTCGTCAGGATGATTGGTTGGTTGGTTAGTTGGTTGTTTTACGGCATATCAACCCTTTTCGGGTTATTTAATGCCGAATCCAAAGATTTAAGGAAACATTTTTTAATAGAGTATATTTGTTGTTTTCACGTCGGTTTCTATTTAACCCATAGTTGGGACCCTAACAGGTACTACCACTCTGGGTCAGAGTGGACCTGGGAGCAATGGTAATTAAAGGGTGGCTCCACACTCCCCAAAGCCCACAAGCTGGGGCCTCACCACTGGATATAGTTTAAGGTCATATCCAGGACCCCCATTGAGGGACTTTTACCCTCTGCAGGGGGGCAGTCGGCGTATTCTAATGCCCCACCGACAGGGCCTCGTCAGGATGAACGTAGCTTTAGTGCAGTAAACTACTTCATTTAATCACATAAAATTAATATACGAAAGTATAAATTTATGCGTAAACTTTAAGTATTTACTTCAAAAGTGCTGAATACATAGTTAGAGCTAGTTAGTAATTTATAAAATATATATGGCGATTAAGCTACACTGAATATTGCGCGTTTCATCCATTCTAGGCTTATTCCTGATTATGCGCGAATTTTGTGGTTGTCTGCATATACACACCTTCTATTGAGATTTTAGTTAGCCAATCAGTGTAGTATCCATATATATATGTATATATATATATATATATATATATATATATATATATATATATATATATATATATATATACTGACTCTTTCTCTTCATTCTTACAGCGAATGTTTGGACTCCCTTAAACATCAGGAACGAAATAAGGGGGTTTAATCGAAATCCAGATATTCTGCAATCTGTTATAAATCATTTTTGGAAAGAGCACAGCTACGCAAATCTAAAAATGAGCAACATTTAAAAGACAATATTTCTCATAAATAAATATTGGTTTAATTTATTGATGCCTTAGTATGATTGTCTTTAAATTACAAAAAGATATAAAAAAATAAACAATCTATTGAAGATCAAAACCCTCCAGTGACCCTTTGGGCACCCTGTATATATATCGGATAAAGATGTTTGTATATTTTACGACGATAACTATACAAAAAGAAACAAGCTGTGTTTTTAAAATTATTTGGTTTTGTGAGTTATTCGAACTATAAGACAATATGAATATTCATTTTTTTACAATTTTACAAGGAAGTTACCACAAGGCCACTCGGAGATAAGTTTTAATAAATGTAAGGTGGTAGTATAGTAATCGTTAATGGTGTAGATATTGGATACTTTAAGGGAAGGGTTCAACAAGAACTTTTTACATTAGACTTGAAACCTATCATATTGTAGTCAATTGGGAAGCAGGTCAGTGGAGGAAGACGGTGTTAAGAAAGTTGATTTCTTCATGGAAACTACGTTTTTATTTAGGTAGAGAAAGTGAGTGGAAAATTGTTGATAGTGGTTGTAAAATATAAAGTATTCACCATTTATTGAGTTGATTATATTTTCGTTATTTTCATAAAACTAGTGAGATGACAAACTTATATTGTTGAATTTAAAGAGATAAAATACATTATTGGAAATTACGTTTTAATGTAGTTTATATTACAGTTCTTAACAAAACGAAAGAGAATATCAGAAGAAATAATAGAAATATATCTTACAAAATGGAGTGTTGCTGTACATATGTATATCTTGTCGTGTTAATGATAGACAAAATCTTTGTAGGATAGGCTCATATGATGGGTAAAATCATAATGAAAGCTAAATAAAACAATGTTTTTAAACATAACTCAATCCCAAAACCAATGAATTTTTAAACATGTATTTTGAGTGTTATAAAATACATAGAGAAATGTGAACGAATGTGTATTAAAACATCAAGCTCTCTTCCTTCTAGCTGAAATAAAATCCAGAAAGCATGAATTTAAATAAATATTCGTTTCATATTTTTAAAATTATGCTCGCCACAATTAAGCTTGAAACATCAATTTTTTTGTTATCCATATAGAAAATTTTGTTAAGGTTTGAATCTCCGGAAACAATGAATGTGTGTGCTTGCAAAAAGATCCGTTTTTGTATTCTCATAAATCGGACTTCAAATAAAATTGTCGCCATCTATGCCTAAAGTTAAGTGTAGTCTTATGTGTTATCTTTATTCTGTGTTTTGGGGCTCGCCATATTTATTCGGATTCGTATTTTCTGGGTTTTATTTTCCCAGAGACGAGGGAGGAAAGCTATAGAAGTTGCGAATAATCATTTGAGCTGATAATTGATTGATCAACGTGAATTCTATGTGAATGACGCACCTTAGAAATGCGCCAAAATGCCGTCGGGTGATTCTCAAGTACAGTTAAAAGCTGGAATTGTTTCCATCTTAAAACAGCTGCTCAATGACTGCTTTATAATTTTCAATGGCAGACAAACAAACCGAATGGAGTTTTAAAAAAAGACAAACGGATGAGGTTTAGTTGAAAAAACAAACTAACAGTATCAAGTTGAAATAGAGACGAACAAGCTCGGCACAATTTAATGATATATTAGCTGGGCTGGCTCAATTGAAACAAGATTAACCGAAAAATTTTTGTCCATATAAGAATGGTATGATCAAGTCAAAAATATGCAAACGTATGGCTACAGCTGGGCAGACAAAAACAGGGCCAAGATAAAACTACTATAAGCTCGATTGTATATATCTATAATATAAAGCTGAACGTCTGTGTGTGTGTGTGTGTGTGTGTGTGTGTGTGTGTGTCTGGTCACGAATAGGCTCCTATATGGTTGACTATTTAAAAAAAACTGATTACATATAATGATAGAATACGTATCGAGACACAGGAATGGGTATGTTTGATCTGGCAGAACGGTGGTTCATTAAAATTGTGGAGTCTGCGTACGCGCCTAGTCCACAATGTATGGAAATAAAAAAAAATTAAAAATGAAAAACAACACCGTTTACAAGTGTTTTGGATATAGATGTGCATAATAATACTTTGATAAGTATGTTTTAACTTGAATAGGGATAGTATAATAAAATTGTGGGGTCTTCTGGCCTCCATAGAATGGAAATAGGCACAAACTTTAATAAAGAATTTTCATATCTATCTGCGTAAGTATACTTTGCTAATTATGTTTCAGTTTGAAGTAATATGTTATAATAAAATTATGGGGTTTTCGTTATCGCCTGAACCCCATAGAATGGAAATATGTCACAAAGTTTAACAAGGTTTTTTAATACAGATCCACAGAATATTGTGATAAGTGTTTCAGTGTGAACAGGTATGGTATAATAAATTATGGGTTTTATCTATTTTATTTTTACTTTCATCATATTTTGCTTTGGTTTTGATACCCCAAATTCGAAGCTATCTCTTTACAACCCTTCCTTTTCATGACCTATAATACAATCCATTTTCTGTAGGCTGTTTTTGAACCCAGTCAACGATGGGTACTTTTGCTAGTATATATATATATATATATATATATATATATATATATATATATATATATATATATATATATATTAGGGTAGGTCGATTTTGGAATTGTAACAGGCCTAGGGTTGGGAAAGTTGCAATTTACCAGAAAAAAACATGACCGCATGATATCCTTTTCCCTTAATTTGTGTGTATATTTGAGGAAATGACTTTAAATGGGGAAATAATTTATGATTTTAATACGATAATGGTGTTATCAAAAATTTGACAGCCGGTAAAATTTAAACCAGACATTAAAACACATAAATGCAATATTTAGATGTCAAACTATATTTTTTATGATGAATATTCATGCTTGTCTTCTGAAAATATAATATTTAAAAAAAAAATGATGTACTATAAAATACATATTTTAAAATACAAATTCCAATTTAAAAAAAAACGGTGAAATTCTTGCGATACAGAATTATCTCCCTTTGATATTGTTTATTGGTTATTATTTGTTAGCGTCTAAATATTGTCATTCAAACACGTGTAAAACATTTTAATACATTTCATTTTTAAATTAATATTTTATATGCATTTTAATAAAAACTTGTAAGTTGTTTTCAAGTAAAAAATATCCAGATTTTCCGTTTGGTTTTCAAGGCATTTTACTGAAAACGTAAATAAAGACAATTTTTAATTAATAATTGTTGTTTCATTCACAGTTTATTTACATGTGGATCCATTCGGTTTTCTGTTTGTATACAAGTTACACAATATTCTAATTACATGTATTTAAAAAAATTAAATAGACTTAATTATTTTTAAGAAAAATTAAAAATATTTCTGTTTTAATTTTTTTTCGTATATTTTCAATGTTATTGTTTTTCAAAATAGTTCAACCTCGTGGGAAGGCTAACCTAAAGTAGGCACCTCCAACGAACACCACGAAATTACCCCCTATATGTAACACAATATCTATATATATAAAAGCGAAAATGTATGCACGTATGTATGTATGTATGTATGTAGTGTGTATTTTTGTGTATCTGCTAAAAACTTTCGACAGACACGACGAAAATTCACAAACTCGGTATCACCTCGAAGCTCCATCCTTCGCTCGAAAAATATCGAAAGATTGACTAAGAACTTTAATTTTTTCATCCCGAAATCGACAATTTTCGACAGGGGGGGTCAACAAAAACGGTCTTCTCGTAACGGCGCCCGGTTCTACGCATGCGCCAGATGACATCATGACCTGATTTACTTTAAATAGTTGAAAAACCGAACAACTTTAATGTACGTCGCGTTAGTTCAGTCGGTTCATTATCTAAACGTTTTGGGTTCGAATCGTGGTGTGAGAGGTCTTTTTTTTTCGATTTTTTAAATTTAAATATTGAACCAGTGTTATTTAAGCCATTTTTCACGTAACGTTCGTTTGTCTTTTTTTTTTTTACTTCGCTTATCCACCCCCGACCACACCCCCCAAAAAACTCGGGTACCCACCGATTTTTTAAATTTTAATATCGAAACAGGCTTATTTAAGCCATTTTTCACATGTTCGTTACTCTGTTTTCATCGTTCGTTTGCCTTACGTTAGTTTTTTTGTGTTTGTTTTTCGATGTTTTGATTACCCCCCTCCCCGTTAAGTAAAAACTTGTTTTCTTTTTTTACTTCGCTTATAACAAACAAACCTACGTCGTTGTCGTCGTCGTAGTCGTCGTCGTCGTAGTCGTCGTCGTCGTCGTCGTAACGCTCGACGACTTCCGGGCGCGCGCCTGTCAATTTCGTTCTTACTTAAATAAATTCAAACATCTTTCACGAACTCAATTTGACTGTTCGATTTTATTTTCAAACTTTACCTCAGGGCTTCGGGTTTGATCCTACCCCCGGGTTCTTTTTTATTTAACACCACACACACCTACAAACACCCGGGAAACGCCGGGTACCCCCGCTAATCTATAAATATAAAAGCGAAAATGTATGTATGTTTGTATGTGTTCGCTTTTTCTGTATGTCTACAAAAGACTTTTTCAGAGAAGCGGTCGGTCGCCTAACAACTTTTAAAAACTTTTTATATCACATATAAATCGTAATATCTCACAGTTAACAACGAAGCTCGCCTGTCTATTTAATTTGCTCGACTTTGGGAAGATAAATATTCAACATTTGTCGCTCGCCGCATATGGGTTAGTCTTTTTCCTATAACATATTGGGAAGCGTTCCCGCAGTAAATGAAATACTATCCCGCAGTCAAACTTGACCTCATTAACTCATTAAAATGGGTACCTGCCAAATCCAAGTAATTAAATAAATTCAAACGTATTTCCGTTAGCATCTCGCGGTGGGACAATGGTTAACGTCGCACGTTTTTTTTTCACACTTTAATTAACAACCTTGCCTCAAGGGTTCGGGTTCGATCCTCATACTTACCTACCAAAACATTTATTTTGTACCCCCTGGAGTTTCCACACACACCTCTAAACACCCGGTCAACGCTGGGTACCCCTCGCTAGTCTATATATATAAAAGCGAAAATGTATGTATATATGTATGTGTGTATGTTTGGATGTCTGCTAAAAACTTTCGACAGCCGCGACGACAAATCACAATTGGCCAAAAATGTTAACTTTTTCACCCCAAAATCGACAATTTTCGACAATAAAAACGTCCTCTCGTGACAATGACCGATTCTACGCATGCGTCATATGACCTGATTTACTTTAAATAGTTGAAAAACCGAAGAAATTTCATGTACATAGCGTTAGCTCAGTTGGTTAAGGCCTTGGTTCATTATCTTAACGTTTTGGGTTCGAATCGTGGTGTGAGAGGATTTTTTTTTTAATTTTTTAAATTTAAATATTGAACCAGTGTTATGTAAGTCATTGTTTACGTAACGTTCGTTTTTCTGTTTTTTTTTACTTCGCTTATTCTAAGCGACACCCAAAAACACCTGGGTACCCACCGATTTTTTAAATTTTAATATCAAAACAGGCTTATTTAAGCCATTTTTCACGTGTTTGTTTTCTTTTTTCATCGTTCGTTTACCTTATGTTAGTTTTTTTGTGTTTTTTTTAATTGTTTGATCGCCGCGTAGCGGGGAAAAAAGAAACTGGCTTCCGCAACTTGACGTTGTCGCACCTGCTAATTTTGGTTTATAAACGTAAACTTAACACACTTGTCAATTCATATGTTCCCGTGGTCGAGATGGTTAGGTCGCAGGGTTTTTTTTCCATTTCCTTTCCACCTCCGCGTCAAACGTTCGGGGTTCAAGCCTACCTTTATACTAAAACTATTTTTTTCTTTTACACCTCCAAACAACCGGCTGACGTTTTTTAACAGGGTTGTTTTAATCTACCCACCACCAATACACACCTCCAAACACGCGGGCAACGCCGGGTACCCCCGCTAGTTTTATTATAAGTTAATATTACTGACTTAATTACTTAAAAAAATAGGCGGTTGTAATTTTTTATTTTCATTGTTTAACATTCAAAGTTCTGATGCTGATCAATGAAAAAATCCTTCTAGACTAAGGCAATTTTATTTTTTTCTCCAATGATGTTTCAGCTTTTTCCCATATGAAAAACTGAGCTTGTTTAAGTTCAACCACGTAGGGGGTAAGTAAAATTAGAGGCTGTAATTATGTAAATTATGTAAATATGTATTTAAAATTTATTGTTTCTCTATTATAAAAATGTTATTCTGTATATTTTAAGAAAATGTCGTTCTCATTACTAAAAAATACTTAATTATTTTAAATAAATAATTTATTTATGTTCTATTTTATCACCATTTACCAAAGCCATAAATTGCTCAAAAATAAATAAGATGGTTGGATCTTATGTTACTTCATTGTTTCCAATTTTAATTTAGAAACATTCAGTAAATGTGTATAACGTCTTATAACCTACTACAATACATTTTCTTTAAAGATATTTCAATAAAAATGGTTTGAAAAAGACGCAAAACAATTTGTACTCGCAGTAAAGATGCAAGAAAATTTTCAGGTCCACCTGCCCCATTAGATAAAACGGAACCATCCATTTTCCGGCAAGTCATCCAATACAGAAAATATTAAAAAAGCAAAGGGACCAGAACGCCATTTGACTTTCACAGTAGAGATGGAGCACAAAAGTGAATATCTCACTCATAAAGTTATTCCTAATATTGGAGGAAGTTGTTGCTGTTCTGAAAGAATACAACAGTAAATCTACAATTAAATCTATTTTAGTAGACAACACGAATACAAATGCAGATTGTGAGGCTGGACTTGTAGCACTTGTTGAAAGAAAACTACAGACAACGTTACACCCCATAGATTGCTCTTTACACTAAAATGAACTTCCATTTAGAGCTCTTTTTAAACATATAGATGGAATCACAAAAAGCCCTACAACTTTCACTGGTCATCTAGGTAAATTATGTAGTAATGATTATAATCATTTACCCCAAGTAATATTTACACCAGTTGGTTGTCCTCTGGATATTTGTTTTACGACTGAGGAAATAAATGAAGTAACCTTTGACCAGAAACATTTATTCGAATATGCACTTGGCATTTCTAGAGGAAAAGTTGACCCTAAATTTGCTGCCTGGAAAATTGGGCCTATACATAAGGCAAGATGGTTAACTTTGGCCATCAGACTCATGTGCCTATCCTCAAGAAATGTCTGGTAATCTTCAGCCTTATTAAATTTATAGTTGAAGTATATGCAGTTAGCTGGTTTGAAATATAAAGAGATAATAAGTTCCATAACCAGCAACTGCATATTTTCAATATGATCAATAGGATCAAGAAACATCCACCTGAAATTCAGCATATTACATTAAAAAATTTACAGCATATTTTTTTTGCTTTGCTAACTGAAAATATATTGTATGCTATGGTAAAATCAGATGAGCTAGAAGTGAGAGAAGGAGCAATACTTTTTTTTTCTCAATTAGGTAAGTAACAGTTCATACATATAATATTGATTACATTGGTCTGGTCGATTTATCAAGTCATTCTAAATTTATGTTTACATTTCATTATAAACATTAAAATAGATAAGCTTACACTTTCAAGTAAGCTCAATGAAGTAATTTTTCAGAAAAGAGGATTCGATCAAAAGAAGATTAAAAAAATATCAAATCAACTTTAATGCCAATCATTGGTCTGAATTAATTGAACCGGCATTTACAGAAAACATTTTCTGAAGATGAACTTTTGAATTCACTGATGAATGGAATTAAGTTGAAGTTGCCAGATTTGCCCTCACATTCACAAAGTGTTGAAAGGGCAGTTAAATTTACAAGTGAAGCTTCTGAGTCAGTGTATGGGTTTGAAGCAAGACACAGGCATATAATTGCAAAGGTTTTGTATCGGCAAATGAGGCCTGCATTCGCTTCTAAGGAATCTTACATACAGCAATTTGATGCAATATGTTTATCAAGAGGAAACACATTATTTTCTTTTTTATAACAAAAACAATTATCTGTTCTTTCAATCTTTTAAAATGCTATCACTTCCAATTTCATTAAGGAAGTTAAGAAAAAAAAACGAATGTTGGAGCTGTCAGAGCTAATGGGAGGGGGTAGATTTTTTAATTCTAGTTATCTTTTAACTGTGTTAACTTATTCATTTTATTTTAATGAAACAAAATAACATTTTTGAGATCAAATATTGCAAATAATAATTTTCTAACCAATTTATAGGAACATATATAAAAACAAAGATATTTCAATTTGTTTATGTAGATGATATTTTATGTTATTTCCCCAAATAACGGTGCAAGTAAGAGATCTACTTTTTATATGAGTATTAGGTATACTACTACACAACTTTCCTGGGGCTAGTCGAGTTGGTTTTTAAAAAAAAAAGTGAAAACTCGACCTACCCTAATATATATATATATATATATATATATATATATATATATATATATATATATATATCTTCAAACACTACCGCTCACCCTTTTCCTGGACTACAGTTTATAGATCATCTTCTCAGCTATATTGTGGAAAGCAAAATTTTAATTTTGACCCAGTAAAAAAAAAGTTATGATTGATTTCCTAGTGTTAAAAATAGTAAAACAATGTAAGGAGATGAGCGACGCTTTTTCTGATTCGTTTTTATAGCAACCCCGTCGCTTCAGCGATTAATGTCGCTACTAATTCACTACTGTCTCGAAAAGAAAAGTAACAACTGAAACAGATAGAATAGTAGCATGAAAGGGAGAGAATCAGTGGAATCTATTGAACGCAGATGAATGCCGTGCATACGTGTTTATGAGAGCAACCCAATAAGACTAAAATAAAAGAGTGAAAAGTGAATTTATTAGAAGTCTGGAAAAATAATGGATGCGAATAGATAAATGCGAGCATGAAAAGTAATGTAGTTAATCTTAAACATGTAAAAGTAAAGAACTAGTTGTTTAAACTGGAAAAGAGAAGTACAAGATATTTTAGTAAAAATATAATAAATTCAGAACTTTAAATTTTGCAGTATTAAGATTTTTTAAGTTCAACTAAAGACAGTATATAATCAAGATAAACACTATATAAGAGGATGCGCTTGTGTAGGAAATCTGTAGTCAGTTAATTACGTTAACATGCAGGAAAAGTAGGAAAAAGTATAAAAGAACTCGGTGTAGAATTGTATCGTAAGAGTTGTCGGTAAATTGAGGGTGGAATGTTAGCTGCTTTCTCTTTAGGTTTGAACGATGATGCTCATGGCGCTCCTCGGACTAAATGTAATTTTTTAATATTACGAAATAATGTGCACGTAATTGTGGTTAATAACTAGATATGGCTAATTATGTAAATATAGCAATTTTTATGTATTATTTGTTGTTGTCAACTTAAGGTAGATTCGTCTAGAAGGTAAAATCTGCGTCTCCTTTAATATCATCATCATCATCATCATGCAGTCCGTTAGTTTTGACGAGGACTAATTGGGGCCTCAGTGCTTTATACCTCGGTGTTGGCGTAGTCTCACTCTAGGACTTCCCACGTTGGTTCCAAACTTGCTTGCGCAGTTTAGGTGCAGTATCTGTTGCGCCTTAGATATGCTACGTATTTGTTTGTTGGAAATCGTCTAGTGATTTGGTTTATTAAGTAAACATTCATATGAAGACACCATGCGGCGGTGGAGGTGGTGGTGGGAGAGGTGTGGGTTGCTAAAGTGACAGGCAGTTCCTCGTCGTCTGTGTCTCTTTCTCCGACTCCGCTTTGTTTTGTTTACTATCTCACCTTTATGGACTTTCTCGACTTGGTAACCCATAAATCAATTGAAGTCACTGATCCATATTTTGACCAGCCCGGAGTTTGCTTTGGATCTGCCCCACGACCGAATTACATCATCTCCAGGTCATCACGATTCCCGGGTTACATTTTTGTCAGCACGGATATGAGTTCATTCACACCTTGCTCCATAAAACGACCCGACCCATAAAACGATTTGCGTCATAGGAGCAGGTCATCACAATTCCCGGGTTACATTTTGTCGGCCTAACATGAGTTCATTCGCACCTTGCCTCTTCATAACACTCATCCCCTGCAATTATGCAATTATACATATAATCATTTTTTTTAATTCTAGATTTCATGCATATTTTTCAACGACGTTTTTTTCTATTCCGCAATAAACCATTTTAACTTTTTATTCTTGTCAACTACCGTTAATGCATTTTAGTTATTTATTTTCTATATATATTTTTTCCGTGGACATAATTTAACATTATTAACACGAATCCATTATCACACACACATAGACACATTTTTTCATTTCTTTTTCTCGGGGTCTCTCAATATATTTTTTTTTTTGTTTCATTTCAAATAACATGGGTGGTATTTTCACCCCAATTTTAAAAATTGACATTGAGGCAGCCGACGTCTGATAGATTATGCTTTCTTCTGCTCAAGTTACTTAATTTTTAACTTTACATTCCAATTAATTTTTGGAAATGAGAAGCAGCTCTATCTTTTCATAAGATGTCAGTTGCTTGAACCATGGAGAAAAGGGATCTTTTGTTTTTCCTTTTATTTAAGAGAACGGTGTTCACAGTTTACTTAATTTACCTCTCTGTAGGCCAGACTCGTAACTCTTTACTAATATCTGCATTTCCTTCTTCTCTCCATGCATAGTTGCTGCCTGCCACTTGCCTTTGGTTCGCCCTTTCCTATGGAATTTCATGTTCTAGATTCTCCTTCCTTACTTCTGGTATAGTTCCTTGGCGTTCCTCTGAAACCTACTGTTTCCTCTCTATAACTCTTCTAACTACTAACACTATAACTATTGGCACGCCTGTTCCAGCCAAGCTAGTGACTACTATTACCCATACAGGAATTTCTCTCCTTTTCTCTTTTTCCCTTTCTACTCCCTCTAGGGCTTCCAACAACGTTTTCTTCCATATTTCCTAGTTCACTTGGGATCCTATCCGTCGAAAAATTCGGGAATCTTGTCATTACTGGGGACCATACTGTGGGAACAGACATATTTATGGGTGCGACATGTAGCTGCTCCACTCCTCTAAATTTTGAGTTACCGTTTATTTGTGCAGCCAGCCTCATATAGTCACTATGTGCTACAAACCCTCTGTCTATGCGAATGGTGGCTATCTGCAACAATCCGGCTCCGATTATTACTCCCGCATAATACCCTAATATCTATATCTCGACCAGTCGCCACTATCCAAGACTTCTGACCCAATCTCATCGCCATAGGGAGTCGAATGTTTGTGTGAACTGTCACTTGGCAGTTCCTTTGGATTTCTGCCGTCTTGTGACGAAACAACGGCATCTCACAGGAGCTTCTAGAGCTGGCAGTGTAGACAGGGACGGATACCTCAAACATACTTCCCACGCTTTTGCCACAACGGGCCGCCTCATCATAATTCAAAAGTATATATTCAGTTCCGGCCCCACTCACTGCTATCATCTCTGCCTCCAGTTTTAATTTGGCGGCCAATTTATATTCTCTCCTTATTCCTGGACGGGTGGGCAAAGAAATCGGAGAATTAAGTATTCTATAAAGTATATAGGAGTTATCCCTTTCCAACAACGGAACTTCTACAACAATTATTATTGACCTTTTGTCAAACAGCGTTGAACAAGTAAGGATTCTGTAATAATGCCAGGTATCCTTATCTGGCTTAATTGCTAATTTGAACTTATCTGGGAGTGCTTGCGATACGCTCTTCAGCAGCATCCTCAAATCATGCGGAGCTATTATGCTTGGTGACAAATGTCCCAAAGACAGTAGATTGAGCTGTAACTCTAGATGATTTAGTGACAAGTGAACGTCTAAAAAATAGTCCCTCAACTTGTCAACCATCTTATATAACCAATATCTATGGGTAAGGATTTCTAGACGCGATACTCGTCTGGCTAGACCTTTTGTTTCATTCGCCACCGATGACACAATGCTCCCCAGACCCTCAATAAGTTCATTTATCTTTTCTCTATTGTTTCTTACCTCATGTTTTTTTAGTTTTACTATCGAGGTACTATCTTTCACTACGTGAAGCATGTGAGCCTGAGTTTTATCGAATTTCTTCAATGCTTCTTGTATTACTTTTATATCTTTTTCCGATGTTATCCCGAAAAGGTAACTTAACGCTTCCCCTACAAATGGCAGTATGGCTCTTTTCCATCTTCCCTTCATTGAGCGATAATCCTTATATTTATTCATAATTTTTGTCGTTTCCTTTTAACCTCTACAAATTCCCCATTCACATTACTAACTAGCACTTCGAAGGTGGTATCTCCCACGAATTCTTGAGGAAAATTTTCCTTGGACCCGGTTTGAACGTCCTTGATGCTTTCCTCCAGGAACTTGAAGGATCGATCATATGGTGTAAGGTCTATTGCAAACGTGACTAACCACCTCGCACGTGTGAGCGATATCTTGTCTCGTTCCTGGAAGATTACATTTTGGTAACCTTCCATGGCCAAGGCCAGCATAGGGAGTAGCATGACTATCCACCCTGTATAGCCTGCCATCCTGCAACGAGAGAAATTTATCATTAGCAGTTTTGTAATGTTGCAGCCTTCAATCGGTAGATACTTATTTTTTTTTAAAAGAGAGTACTTTTCTTACCCATCCTAAACAATTCCCCCTCTTCTGTTTTTCTTTCCCGCTACCAAACCTCGTACTAACTCCATTTACGATAGGTTGGTCCCTATTTCTACTCTTGTGCCCTTCATTCGACGTATGATTTCGTCTATATTGGTTTCACGTCCCGCCGTCATGCTCCGTATCACGATTTTTCGTTCCTTCAACGGTACGTCAGATTCCTCATCCGACCCCTCCCGTTGATGACGCCTCTTCTGCATTGGATAATCAGCTTCGTCTGTGGCTGATTCGCTGACTGAATCACTAGATTCCTTTGGAACAGACAAAGTAGCTTTTCTTAACGGCCTATCTGTAGTGGGAATCTCCCACTCCTCGATAGACGCTGCCCTAAGATGTTCTGCATGCACCTTCGTTACAGAGCCCGTTAATGTATCATTAATCCTATATGAAACCGGCCCAGTCTTTTCTATCACTACGTAATACGGCTTCCATCGTACATCTAGTTTTCTTCGCTTTTGGTGGTTTTTATGATACACAAAATCACCAACCTTAAATTCGACGGCTTTTGTTTTCTTCTTAGATCTATCTATCATTTTTTCTAGCATTCTTTACATTACTCCTTACTAAAGTGAAGGTACGATGCATTTCTTGTAGAGCGATTTCATGATTCTAATCCCCATAGTATACCCTACGGGGTCTTAGAATATTGTCCAACGGCAGAACAACATCTCTCTTGTAGAGTAAATAATAGAGCGAAAATTTACACCAGATACTTGATATGGGAATAGTTTGTGAGGAGTCTCGAACCCAACCCTTTATTATTATTACGGGGGTACCGTGTTCGGACTCCAGCTAGGCTCTGGTACATAGTTGCTGATTCTCTGTTTTGAATCTTACTTTTCACTGCCTTCGTTCAGGATTGAACTCAGCACCTTTGGGTAACTGTAAACTTTGATAAAACGTCTAGGACCAATCGGCCATATGTCACTAGGGCAATTCTTAGTTAGTTTTTGTTAATGTTAAACCTATGTTGTTATTCAAGGTTTTCTCTCTCTATCAGAGGTGTCCAAAATTGCATTCAGCTCTATGCTTGGTTTGCTCAGTAGGTTGTTATGTCCGAGCATGTGAGCTGTTTCTTTAAGTTTTCTCACTTTCCAGTGGGTCTCTCTGTTTATTATTTTGACTTCATCCCATAGGGGGCGATGGTCCCCCCTCTCCATCCAGACATGGTTGGCTATACCCGATTCTTCCGTCTCCCCTTTAGTTACCGCTTTTCGGTGTTCTTCCACCCTTACTTTAAGGGGGCGGCATGTTTCACCCTTGAAAACCTTTCTGCAACTGCATGGAATGTAGTATATGCAGTTCTTGGTCATGTTCTCTTCCATGCGGGGCTTCACTCGTAACAGGTGTCGTCTGAGTGTTGACTCGCTCTTGAATACCGTCCTGATGTTGTAGGGGGCATATATTCTCTGAATCTTTTCGGAGATACCTCGTATGTATGGTAGGCAGACCGTTGGAGGTTTTTGGGTTTCATTCTCCTCTCTTATACTATTAACACGTCTGGTGGATAGTATACTATCGGGGTAGTTGTTACGACGGAGGGTATTCTTCAATCTGACCATTTCTTGGTGGTATGTAATGGTGTCGCTACTTATTGTCTCTCCTCGATGTTGTAAGCAGCGTGCACTTCCATGTTTAATACTGTATGGGTGATGGGAGTTGAAGTTAAGGTATTGTCCGGGAAAGGTAGGCTTGCGATATACGGATGTCTTGAACCCATGCTCTGTGCGTGATATGAGTATATCAAGGAAGACCAGTTGGTTATCTTTTTCTTTCTCCATTGTGAACTGTATCGATGGTCTTATTGAGTTCACATGGTCAAGAAGAGCCTGGATGTCTTCCTGATGGGGCCAGAGTATGAAGGTGTCATCAACGTATCTTAGCCACATGGTTGGCTTTAAGGGAGCTGAACCTAAGGCCATGTCTTCAAAGTATTCCATGTATATGTTCGCCATCACTGGTGATAATGGCGAGCCCAAAGCTAGCAACTCCTCTTGTCGATATAGGTCAGTACCCATTCTGAAGTAGATTGTTTCTATGCAGAATGTCAGCATTTCCATTAAGTTTGGCAATGGTACATATGTGCGCTCTTCTATGGAGAGGTCCGCAGCTAGTTTGTCTTGAATTACTGCTAGTGCCTCACTAGATGGGACTGTAGTGAACAGGCTAACCACATCTAGGCTTACCATTTGGTTTGTACTGATGGGTGCTCCCTTGATCAGTTCCGTGAAGTGGGCAGAATTTTGTACATGTGTTGCTGACTTGCCTGCTAATGGGTTTATTATATCCACGAGATACCTGCTCAGTGGGTGGCATGTATTTCTTTATTAACAAGCTCACACTTCGTTACTTTTAACCTAAGATTGTGCTTGCACAAACTACCTAAGACCTTAACTACGCGTTTTATATGGTCTTCTTTGTATTGGGGAATATTAAAATGTCATCCAACTACGGTACAGCGTCTTCCTGTCATTGTAAAACTACGGACATCAATTGCGTAGAAAATCCCGGGGGCGTTCGCAAGTCCGAACGGCATCATATTAAAATGGAACAACCCCTTGTGGCAGGTGAACGCAGTTTTTTCCTTATCGTTCTCATTCAATTTAACCTGGCAGTACCCTGACTTCAAATCTAACTTTGAGAAGTATTTTGCCGACCCAAGCGAGGCTTAAATATCATCAATAACTGGTAACGCTCGGGCATACTTCTTTGTTATTTAAGCTAATAATTAGATGATGTGTATAATTAGATGATGTGTATTGATACTGGAAAGCTTAAATAATTTTTGTTATTTTAAGCTAATGCTACTATGTTCTTGTTGGGATTTTCAAATCTAGTCCAGTTAACCCTTCATTATTTGTCATTAATCTGTTAATGAAGAGTCCAACCGGACCCCTAGTGGTCAATAGTGCTGCCTGGTATTTTTCTTCACCCGAAGCACCGACTATTCTAAAATATCTTTCTATATCTTGCAGCCACACCCTATATCCACTGTCACTTCTATTTTCTAAAGTTCTTATATTCTTTAGAAGGGACTCACCTCGTAAAGTTTTTGAGATGGCCCCCACCGCGTTCCTAAGCTCCATGGTAAAGCCCTGTACGAAATTTGAAAAGATTTGCTGTCCCATATTTTTTCAACTTAACCAAAACAACAAACAAAAACAAGGTCAGATAAGAAAACAAAAGTACAATTTAAAAGACAATTTTCTTTTCTCTGAACAATATTGTCAAACATTCACGAATTTCTTTCTTTTCTTTTTCTTTCTCTTTTTCTGACCGAAAGCTTGAAGTTATTTTGTTTTTTTAATGTATATATATATATATATATATATATATATATATATATATATATATATATATATATATATATATATAACCTTAGAGCAGAAGAAAGCAAAGAAAGAATCGGGTTCGACTTACCTCTTTGTCTTTTGTTTTTTTCTTTCTCTTCCCCCTTTTTCACTTTTTTCTTCTTCAAAATTAAAGTCTTTGATTTTTTTTTTGTTTTTTTAATTTGACAGGCTTGAATTTTTTTCACTAATCTGTCCGTGGTAATTAGTTATTTTTTTTAAGGGCCCTTTTCTCGTTGTGTTTTCTTAGTATTGTTCGTGGTTTCTCTTTTTTTAAATTTATTCCTGCGTAATAAAATGGTTACGGTACCAAATTATACGTCTGTTACGTATTTGTTTGTTGGGAATCGTTTAGTGATTGAAATGACAGCTGATTTAATTTATCAATGAATATCGAGACACTTTGTTATACATCAGACTTGGGTTATTTAGTAATCATTCAAATATACACCATGCGGCGGTGGAGGAGGTGGTGGGAGAGATGTGGGTTGCTAACGTGACAGGCAGTTCCTCTGTGTCTCTTTCTCCGCCTCCGCTTTGTTTTGGTTACCAACTCACTTTTATGGACTTCCTGGACCTGATAACCCATTAACTAATTGATGTCACTGGTCCATATTTTGACCAGCCCGGCGTTTGCTTTTGGTCTGCCCCACGACCGAATTACATCATCTCCAGATCATCACGATTCCCGGATTACATTTTTGTCAGCCCGGATATGAGTTCATTCACACCTTGCTCCATAAAACGGCCTGACCCATAAAACGATTTGCGTCATAGGACTAGGTCATCACAATTCCCGGGTTACATTTATGTCGGCCGGGCATGAGTTCATTCGCACCTTGCCTCTCCGTAACAGATAGACACCTTGTGAAACTCCAATGCTCATGTCGAGAGGAGCGAACCCACGATGACTGGCAGCAAAGGAGGCCATAGCTTCTGCCGAAAGTCATATCAATGAGGTAAACAGTCGTCCTATCGTGTCCGCTACTATGCTTTTTCTTTCTAGATAAGGTTCCATAGCCTTTTAAGGAAAACTGCAAGGCAGCAGTAGGATTTGAATTCAGAGTTCCCATTTCTTAGCCTTTTGCTGTGATAAGGCCAACAAGGCAGTGGTGTTTGATTTTCAGGTTGGCCCCCCTAGTCTTCGCACAACCAAGAGCACCCACAAGACATCAGTAGGATTTGAAGTTAGATTTCTATCTCTTAGCATTTTGATGTGATAATGCCCACAAGGCTGTAACGTAATCGACCTGAGGGAGCGAATTACCCCTCATTGGGGAGCCGGGTATGCTAAGATAGTTTTACTCGATCCCGGCAGATATCCCGAAGACTTAAGTAAAGGATATAAATATATATTTTATTTCATTGTCAAAATAGATATTGTTTGGAAATAAGAGAGGTATATTTTGCATTTAAAATTGATGAGACGGAACTTAGGACAATAACATGACACTGTCTGGCCTTGCCAGACTCAAAGACAGATTTCGGACTGACAGTGGTTCCTTAGGGGTCATGAGAATTTAATATTGACTTGAATCTCATATCGCATGCTGAATTGCACACTCGCAACATCTGGGATTTTTCCGATTTTGTGGCGTGATTTGATTGGCTGAGGAAACTTTCCAACCCAACCACATCGGGTCGATACGCTCGAAAATTAGTTAGATTACTTTTTGATTTCAAGGGGCACAGATCATGTGGAGACCCGCTGTTCCCTGAAGACGTGACCCCTCCTCCACCCATATGACGCTCTCTGTGAAGAGATGTTGGGACTTTTAACAACTTACTAAGAACTGAACGATATCTGTAAAAACATTGTACATAAGTTCGTGAATTAATTCTCGTAGAATAGAATTTCACGTGTCTGTTTTTCTTTCTGCCTGCGGCTTCGATATTCGCTTTTATCATACAGGATTCAATGTAACGACCCTCTGAGAAAAAAACATACGATCTTAGCCGAAGTTTCCAGACAAAAGGGGTCCTAGGTAACTTCATCAGAAAAGGCGTTACAGGCAGTGGTGTTTTATTTTGAGGTTGGTGCCGCTAGTCTTCGCCCAACCGAGGACATCCACAAGACAGTGGGGTAGAGGTTGGTAGTGTGCCAAGGCATGTCCACACATCGGTGGGCCATAACGCACTACTCCTAGGGTCCCCTACTGCTCCGAGATCTCCTACAATCTAATATATATATATATATATATATATATATATATATATATATATATATATATATATATCTAGGGCTGGTCAAAACTGCTGTTACACTTTTGTATTTTTGGTTTAAGTTGTATTGATTTACTTTTTATATGGTAAAGAAAACAAAAATCATTAAATACGTGTAATATTATCTTTAAACAGTATGTTTACTCAATATGAGCACCATCAGCGTTTATGACGCCACTCAGCCGTGGTGTGAACCCCTTACAAACTTTACGAATGTTCTCCTTTCTTATTGAGGACCACATGTGATTCACGGCAGTCTTCTTCGCTACTATGACGACACTTGCAATATTTACTCACAACATGCGCCCAGATGCTGTAGGCAACAGACTCAACTCTGGTGATTGCGACGGCCAAAATACTTCGACCAAAAATTAATGTGTTTCTTTAACGAGTCCTGAACGATTTTATGCGGTGTGCGACGGTGCTCAATCTTGTTGGAAGACATAATCCGACTTTTTGACGACTCTCTTGATTCAAGGAAGCAGTTTTGTCATGAAGACATGTTTATAGCCACAGACGGTAAGGCGGTAAACAGTGGGGAACCTCCCTGAAGGCTCTCATTTGAAGAAACAATTCCAAATCTCATAACTGTCGCCGGATGTTTTGTCGATGAGACATTACGCAATTCAAAGATATGTTGACCTTATTACTCTACAATCATTCTGTTTGTTCACGACATGATCAACAGTGAAGGTCGTTTCGTCCGAAAAAAATGATGATTCGGTTTCCATGGCTTTTGATGTTGATAAGCTTTTTACTGCATTTAAGACGCTTCTTTTTCATCCCAACCATCAACAGGACTTTTCTGATCATATTTATTCTCTTTCCACCTTGTTTAACAGCATTTCTGACAGTGATCCCTGGGATCCCCTTTTTATTAGCGCGATATGTCAATTTAAGGGGTGGATTGTTCTCGAACGTCTTTTTGATGGTTTTGGTCTTCAAAACTCGGGATCCTACTTTGGGAGGTCGATCCTTGAGGGTTTCTCCATTGGCTATATGGTATGCGACTATGTACCGCAATACAACTCACATTAAGAACTTTCCAATGTCTGTTATTTTATGGGACGCACACAGTAAAGCCGCAATTTCAATTCTTTTTGCTTTTATCTTGATTGCGATACCAAAGAATTTTACAGTAAATACTATCACTTAATAAAGCACACACTTTAATCTATAATGCAAAAACAAAATTAAATATGAAAATATTATCGTAAACTCCAAATTCAAAAGTGGAACAGAACATTTACTCAGTTAGGTATCTATCTATCTATCTATCTATCTATCTATCTATCTATCTATCTATCTATATATATATATATATATGAAAAATATTGAAAAAGAGTTAAAACATATTTAATCTGAAAAGGAAACACTTAATAAATGGATAATTGTAATTTTTATTTTTTACATACATACATATATATGTGTATAAATAAAAATTACAATTATCCATTTATTAAGTGTTTCCTTTTCAGATTAAATATGTTTTAACACTTTTTCAAAGTGTTTTTAACATGTTTTATTAAATGTTTGCTTATACATATATATATATATATTAATATATATATACACATACATGTATATATATATATATATATATATATATATATATATATATATATATATATATATATATATATATTAGCTGTACCCGGCCACGCGTTACTGTAGCTCAGTTTCTTAAAATGGAAAACATTCCTCAAGAAAAATTGCATTTTGTTCGTTGATTTATTTTTCTTATTTTTTTGCAATTTTTTTAATCAATAAAAGTTGTAATTTTTTTCTCCAAAAAGGATTAATTTTTTACCACATATTGTTAGGTGAAAGTTTTTTTTTTCAGGAAACTTGCACTTTTTTTAAAAGAAATTTGTCAGTAAACGTTTCTCTTTGAAAACGGAATTTTTATTTATAAAAGAACAGATGAATGCTTTACATGAACACTGTAAATAGTTATGTGGAAGTAGAGAAAAGTTTTATTCTTTTTTTCAAGAGAATGTGCAAATTATTTTTTTCACAGATGTTCAGAAAATAAACAGAAAAATACTTCCATCATTAATTATGCAAAAAAATAAATAAAATGTTGATTTATTGCTTAAACATTATGCTTATAAATTACGATAAAACTTGCTGAGTATGCCCTGTTTTACGGTTGTTTTAAAAATGTAACGGAAACTTAAATTTCGCTTCGATTTAATCTTTCTTAATTTATTAACTGTGCCCCCCAAACGAATATAATCAAAACAGTAACATTCAACAATTGTACTTTATGTATATAAAACACAAAATATTTATAATCTTTATAAAAAAAAAGAAGTTTATAACAAAAGGGAAATAATTCCATTTTTAAACGAAAAAGTCAGTTTGGTATATCTTTTTATTATTTTTTACATAAGTCCAGCTTGCCATTCACATTGGAAATGTCGACATTTATAGGTTGTCGGGTACGTTTACAACGAATAACACTCCAATCTAGTAGATGCATCAGAATTTTTCTACGAATTTTTGACACCCCTATCACGAAACTGCGAATAAAATATAAAAAACTCGTAATTTCTCTTTTAAAAGTGGGTTGTTTATTTTCTTTATGGATTATACTTCCAAAATAAACTATCAAAGTTGTTTTAAAAGTAATAGAAATATGTTTTTTTTTTTTATTTTTTTAAAAAGCAGTAATGAATTTTACGAACTCAATATTTTTCAATTTTTAAACTTTAAAAATCTATCAAAATTTTTCTATTGATTCTATTTTTACTATATTTTCAGGGTCAATGTGGAATTTTATGCTCTTTCCAATACATCAGATATAATATTTTAGACAAACGTTTTTTTTAATTCACGCCCCCCCATTTTCAAGTTTCTATTAAAAAGTAAATAATTAATTTACTCACCAAAGTTTTATATATCACAAATTGAAGAGAAAGGGCCAATAAGTAATATATTCAAATTTAAAACAAAAAAGTAGTGTTTTTTAGAAATTTACCTGTAAAATTCGAAGTTTAAAACCTTTTTTTTGAAACCACGTTTTTTGTTTTTTCTTTTGTTTTTTATGAAACCTTGGTCCTTGCTCCTTTAATTAAAAAAATTAGGGCTTGAATTACATTTTTCGAGTAATTATAAGCTTTTAAAGACAGGGGGTTGAATAATTCACGCCTCCCATTTTGAAATGTCTATTAAAAAGTAAATAATTTACTCACCAAAGTGTTATATATCACAAATTGAAAAGAAATGTCAATAAATAATATATTCAAATTTAAAACAAAAAAGCAGTGTTTTTTTTAGAAATTTACCTGTAAAGTCCGAAGTTTAAAACTTTTTTTTTTAATTTGTTTTTTTTTTGTTTTTTTTATTGAAACCTTGGTCCTAGCTCATTTAATTAAAAAAAATAGGGCTTGAATTACAGTTTTTGAGGAGTTATAAGCTTGGAAAGATGGGGTGGAATTATTCACTATTTTTCACGAAATCTCTGACACACCTACAAATCTATCCATGTTAAGAACACCTTTCGGAATAGACACCCCTAACCTTGCCAGCATACCCGAAAAGCTATAAAAGTTGACGTGTCGAATGTGAACGATGAGTTGGACGTAATGCAAAAATGTACCAAATTTAAAAGGGAACGAAATTCAAATTTCCGTTGTCCTATCACTGAATACTCTTTATGTCAAATTTCATATGTTTAGATCAGAAATTGTCTGTGTAATTTGGTAGAGACCACAGAGGTGATTTTTAAAAAAAAAAATTGACCCCTATTATGACCCCTGAACATCTATTGTTTTGGAATCAAATCAAGTTATTAATTTAGATCCATGTCACGGAACCCTATATCTAAAATTTCAAGTGTTTAGACCCAAAATTGTCGGAGGAGTTTGGTAGAGTTCTCAAACGACAAATCGTTGAACTTTGACTCTTTAACAGAAAATCCTGGCGTAAAACCGATCACAAAAATTTCCCCAAATATCAGTACACTGTATATTAAATTTCAAGTCAGTAGACTTCGAATTGACAGCGTTATTGCGTAGAGAAATGTACACAGACACAGATACAGACTCACAGACACGTTCACTTTTATATATATATATATATATATATATATATATATATATATATATATATAAATATATATAAAGAGAGAGAGAGAGAGAGAGAGAGAGAGAGAGAGAGAAATAAGAAAGTCACCAACAATTGATATGTATTTTTATCATTATTTTATTATTCCGTGTTTTGATTTTTCATTCAAAAAGGTATTGTATTTAGATCATTGCAATAATGTTTTTAAATCATGTAAATAGTTTTTTATGCGTTTTAGACGTTCTGTGAAGCGTCCTCTTCAGAAAGTATTCAAAATGTAAAATATGTAAAATATATTTAAAATGTGCTCAGAATGTATAAAAGCATTTCCGCAGTCAATTCTGGTTACATGTTTCCGAGCGGTGGAGATGTCTGTAAATGATTCTAAAGGTCTTCACGGGTGTATTCCACCCCTACCCTTTAATATTGGGGGTCAGACCATGGTCATTGCTGTCTTAAGCTTTTCTCTCTCTTTTCTTGTTTCTCATTTTATTACTTTTTAATTTTGTTTTTTATTACTTGGATGGACGTGAGGGGCATGTTGGTACGTGGTCAAATGAGTGCGTAGCGGAGAGTGTGTGTGCGAGCGTGCGTGTTTCCTTGTATTGGTTTGTAGAATGTGTGTTACATTTATAACCTTATACATTTATTTGCTTGCCTAAGAAAGCAGATGTGATACAAGGTCGCTTTTAATGTGTGTGAGGGGGGTAGATCCTCTGAAACAAGGGTAATTGGTAGGGGATGTTTTAATTTCATTTTGATTATTATTTTTTGGATTTTTAGATCATATATACACATATATATATATATATGTTTTTATTTGTTTTTTTAGCGATACTTTCTTGAATGAATTCAAGTATTTATACGAAAGTGCATTTTTACCTAAATGCTTGTTGTGAATAATTTACCCATTGACCAATCTGGTACCCCCTTAATGAGGCGCGGCATATATATTATTTTTGAAATATAATTATCCACTGACACGTGTTTCGTCGTCCACGACTCATCAAGTTTATTCATCCCAGTAATGTAAAAATCTTGCGTTTTGTTAACGATGATATCGCTAAAGGCGTTTTTTATATCGCTTACATTTTTAAAGCATTTCTCCCGAGGAAAGTTGTAGGGATGCTTGTTGGTAGGTGAAATTTCTGTATGTTCGGTTTAGCAACGTGCGATTGCGCATTTTGCGGAGGATTGGATTTTTTTGGTTAGGTAATACTGGGTAGACCATTCTCAGACCACCAAAATGTAAACTTGACCTTACTTCAGTAATTGTCGTGGAACTTCGTCGGCGTCTAACCACTGAGTTTAACGTTGCCAGTTTTCGTAAAGAACCCACTTTTCATAGCAAATCACCACACGGTCAGGAAAATGGGTCGTTCTTTTTTGCGTAAAAGAAAGGCACATCATAACGGCGTTTCTTTTGATTGTCGAGCAAATCCTGAAGAACACATTTATCAAGATTTTTGTTTTCCAAAACTCTCTCAAGTTTCGCGAAATCATCAAATATATCTCTTATTATTCAGAAGCAAGTTCACGAACAGTTGTGCGTGGATTGGCTTCGAATAAGGCTTTAAATCAACCGTTATCAACATCCGATGGCTTTTAATTAATTGTTGTCACCACGCAATGGCCCACCGCGAATTTGCTTTTGTCCATCTTTTGTATTCGACGTTCTGAAAAGAATCCATAAATGTTTTAAAACGATTGTAATATATGCGATTAGATAAAGCGAAAAATTCTCCTAAAAATGATGTATAAAGTAAAGGTATCACAACGAAGACTCATTTGAAAATATATTATTTGAAGTCAAAATTAAAAAATGCCACAGGAAAAAGAGGATGAATTTTTTTTTTATTACATTTTCACCCCAAACATTGCCACTTTGGTGTAGGGGGCTACTATCAGGGGAAACATCTACTGGGGTACTATGTAGGGATTAGGGCAGCGAGATGTTGGTTCACGTTGCACTTGAACTTATGCATGTCAGTACAGTTGGGGAAGCAGTGACCTGGAATGGAAGATCTTTTACATCTAGGGATCTCTACAGAGTGGGGGTGGGATTTTGCAGCTTGTCGGGTCTGTCGAGGGTGTTCACGTCGTGGGGGCACAAGTGCTTGCAGTTCTTCAGAGCATTCATCATTATAATACTTGTAGAACAGGCAGAGGGATGCAACGTTTCGACGATGGGAGAGAGGCTCAAGTTTAGATGCTAGTTTAGGGCCTATCAGATTTGCGACTCTCTTTTGAACCCTGTCAAGGAGCGAGAGACTAGTAGCCGATGCACCGGCCCAAATATGACAGCAATACTCCATACATGGGCGAATAGTGGCCTTATAGAGGTACAGGATACTTTCGGGTGTTAAAAGTTTTCTAGCACGGTAGAGAGAGCCCACCTTCCTTGCAGCGGCGCTGGCAATGCCCTCGATGTAATTGTTCCAACTCATGTTTCCTGTGAACGTTAGGCCAAGGAGTTTGAGAAACGTACTCTCAGATAAAGAGTCGTTGGCCATTGCTATAGGTGGTAGAGAAGGTTTTTTGTAATTATTGAATGAAACCAGTTTTGTCTTGGTGGCATTGAACGTTACCATCCATTTTTGTCCCCATTCCACTACTGATTGGAGGTCATCCTCTAGTGTTTCTGCCATTACTTTAGATATATGTTCGTTTGTTTTCCTGTCGTGCCTGCTCTCGAGTGTGGTGTCATCAGCATGAATTCATAATGTTTATCTCTTTTATTTTATTTTCTTATTGATTTGATGTAATAATAAAGCTATGCATATCTAATATTTATTACACCTTTTTCAGTTTATATATATATATATATATATATATATATATATAACTACTTCATTTTCCCACATGAAATTAATATACGAAAGTATAAATTTATGCGTAAGCTACTTACTTCAAAAGTGCTCAATACGTAGGTAGAGCTAGTTAGTAAGTTATAAAATATATATGACGATTGAGCTACACTGAATATTCCGTGTTTCATCCACTCTATGACTTTTCAGGCTTATGCTATATATATATATATATATATATATATATATATATATATATATATATATATATATATATATACACACAACTTAAAATTAAACCTAGAATTAAACCAGTGGGCGATTACTGCCGAAGCAATCACTTGGTTTTAAAATATAGAAAACAAAATTAAATGTACATTTATTCAGTTCGACATAATAGACTTCTATTACTCGAAATCCGAAGAACTTTTCAACATAGCCCTAGAATTTTCGGAGGCATACACTGATATATCCTCGGAAGATATCGACAGTATTAAAAAATATAGAAAATCAGTTCTAGTAAATAACAATAACTAATGGATAAAAATTAAAATGACAAATTCGTTTGATTTGGCGATGGGTAACACTGGATTCTGCAAAGGCATCATATCTTATGGGGGTTATTCATTCTATATATCCTCACAACCATATTTTATACTCCGGATATCGGTATATATAGAGATGATCGACTAGCTATAATAAAAGACTCAAACAAAGTCAAGGGAGATAACTTTCAGAAAATCATACACTAGGAAACGAAAAATTAATGCCTAAAAGTAGACGTACTAGCTTACATAAAAATAACAAACTTCCTGGAGGCAACGTTAAATTTAGATAAAAAGACATATGAACCCTACTTTTTTTTAGATAGGCATCACTACTTATCAAGGCCAAGAGGCCACTCGAAGATAAGGGTTAATGGGTGTACAGTCAAAATTGGACAATATAGTAATCGTTAGTAATAGAGATTCGGTATTTTTTATTTTTTTTATTTTTACATTTTCATCCCAAACAAGGCAAATTGACACTTTGGTGTAGGGGGCTACTATCAGAGGCAGCAAGTACTGGGGCACTATGTTATGATTTAGGCAGCAAGATGTCGGTTCACGTTACACTTGAACTTCTGCATGTCAGTACAGTTAGGGAAGCAGGGACCTGAAATAGAATTCCAAAGTCTAGCGGTTCTGGGAAAGAAACTACTGGAGCAGAAAGATCTTTTATATCTAGGGATCTCTACAGTGTGTCGGGTCTGTCGAGGGTGCTCACGTCGTGGGGGCACAAGTGATTGCAGTTCGTCAGAGCATTCACCACTAAAATACTTGTAGAACAGGCAGAGGGATGCAACTTTTCATCGATGGGAGAGAGGCTGAAGCTTAGATGCCAGTTTAGGGCCTATCAGGTTTGCGACTCTCTTTTGAACCTTGTCAAGGAGCGAGAAACTAGTAGCAGATGCACCAGCCCAAATGTGACAGCAGTACTCCATACATGGGCGAATGGTACAGGACACTTTCGGGTGTCAGTAGTTTTCTAGCACGGTAGAGAGAGCCCACCTTTCTTGCAGCGGCCTTGGCAATGCCTTCAATGTAATTGTTCCAACTCATGTTTCCTGTGAACGTAAGGCCAAGGAGTTTGAAAGATGTACTCTCAGATAGAGTCGTTGGCCATTACTATAGGTGGTAAAGGGTTTTTTTTTAAATTATTGAATGAAACCAGTTTAGTCTTGGCGTCATTAAATGTGACCAACCATTTTTGTACCCATTCCACTACAGATTGGAGGTCATCCTCTAGTGTTTCTGCCAATTCTTTAGAAATGTGTTCATTCGTCTTCCTGTCGTGCCTGTTATAGAGTGCGGTGTCATCAGCATATATACCCATCTCAGAGGCAATCTTGTCGGGGAGGTAATTTATGAATATCAGGAACAATAGACGTCCAAGGATAGACCCCTCGCGCACTCCCGCATTTATATCATATTGTTTGGATGTACGACCGTCGAGAACAACCTGCAGTTTTCTCTTATCTAAGAAGGATTTAATTATGTTAAGTATTCTACCAGTAATACCGTATGATCTCATTTTCCTGAGGAGACCCTTATCTCATACCCTGCCAAAAGCCTTAGATATATCTAGAGCTACCGCTCTGCCCTCCTCGGCTTTGTCCAGTGAATGGTATATACGTTCAGAGATTACAGTGATGATGTCTGCTGTGGAACGGGCTTGTCTAAATCCATATTGTTGGTCAGTCAGAAGTTTAGCATCTGTAAGGTGGTTGATTAAGGTCTCAAATATTTTGGCAAAAAGTTGGAGGAGCATAATGGGGCGATAATTTGATGGGTCAGTCCTTTCGCCAGAATTCTTGAATACTGGTACCACAGAAGCAGTTTTCATACAGCAAGCTTCATTAAGGCGTTTGTTGTAGAGTTTTGAGAGAACTGGAGCTACTTCGGCTGAACATTTTTTTAATAGCACAGCTCGGATGAGATCGGGTCCACATGCTTTTGAAATGTCCATGAGTAAAGGTGATTTTCAGATCGTCTAGCGTGGCATCTGTCCGTATAGGAAAGTCAGGTAGGGGGTGGTTGTAAGGGTCCAGTGTGGAATTTGAGGCAAAACGACTGGCAAGCATGTAAGCCTTCTCGATTGCTGAGGAGACAACCTCGTTATTGTTGGTTAGTGGGGACAGAACGGCTCATCAAAAACTTGTTTACGTTAGACTTGAAGACAGCCATATTGTAGTCAGCTTGAAAGCAGAAAAACGATAGATAATTCCATAGGCGTGCAGATCTAAGAAATATGGAATCTACGTTTAGGTTTAGGCACATATAAAAGTGTTTTCTGCTAGACGGGTGGTTCTTGTGAAAGTTTGGCGAGCGGGGACCATAGATTTCGCTCAGCCGAGCACTTGCCATGAAAATAACGATAAAGCACAAACAAACTCGTAACATCCCTAACTCGATCTGAAATAGAGTCAGCAATAACTCAGGCGATGAAAATGTATTTAACAGGTCAATCAATATCAATAACACAGCCCTAAAAATACTGGATACAAAAATATTGATATCAAATGTAAACAACAAAACACCAATAAGTATAATAAAATTAAAAATAGAAGAAAAAGAAATATAATCTGGTATACGAAGCCCTACAACCAAATGTTAAAAACAAAATTTGGAAAGAAATTTCTAGATCTTATCGAAAAGCACTTTCCAGTCACCAATCTCTTACACAAAATGTTCAATAAAAATAACCTAACGCTATTCTCTGCTTCGAAAATTTAGAGAGGATAATTAAAGTACATAATAACAAAATATTAAATCAAAACAATAAAAACAACAATAAAATAAACAATAAAAAAGTGGTCACAATAACAAAATACAACTAGCATAAAGGACACATATGTAACTAGTAGAAATAATAATAATAATAATAATAATAATAATAATAATAATAATAAACCAACTCCAGACAAAGACAACCATACTAGAAATAAAAATACCAATAACGAACAAGATAAATGCAACTGTAGATACCACACACCTTGTCCACTCCAAAATAAATGTTTAACCAAAAGCATAGTTTACCAGGCCACAATATTTACGAAAGAAAACCCCAATAACAAGAAATTTAACGTAGGGTTGACTTCCTTGGATTTTAAAACTCGGTATTATGCCCACTAAAGTACATTTAATAATAAGAACCACCGAATGAAAACAGCACTAGCAAACAAATACTGGAAAATAGTATGACATAAGCATATGTGGAGACCTAGACGATCCATGTAGATTATGCCTTCATGAAAAATTTGCTATCATTTACTTTAAAAAAAACCAACATCTATTAAACTGTAGGAGGGAAATAGCGAACTAGTGTTCACAGGTGAAAATTTACTCGAGGATATAGATATAAAATAATTTTAAAACTAACAATAACAAAAATAAATAAATAAATAAACATACACATACATAAACTATCACATACAAATATAAATATATATATATATACAAACATATATATACGCACGTATATACACACACGTATATATATGTATATATATATATATATATATATATATAATTTTAAACTAGATTAAAAATAGGCCAGTTCACTAGATATCGACGCTCCTATATATATATAATTTAAAACTAGATTAAAAATAGGCCAGTTCACTAGATATCGACGCTCCTACCTAAAACAGCACGCACAAAGGAACGGGTCAACTGGGGGTCAACTGGTCCTTTGACCTGTAAGTACCTGCTCATTGACTGATTAGGAAGGGTAACGTGAAAACTAGAAAGCTGATTGGCTAACTAAAAACTCAATATAAAAATGCGAGAAAACCACAACATTCTCGCATAAGTCTGAGGAATCCTAGCGTGGATGAAATATTCTGTGTAGGTTAATCGCTATGTATTTTTATAACTTACTACCTAGCTCTACATACGTATTGAGCACTGTTTAAGTAAATACTTTAAGTGCACGCATAAATTCATACTTTCGTATATTAATTTATGTGAGTAAACGAAATAGTTATATATATATATATATATATATATATATATATATATATATATATATATAAGCGTGTGCGTTTGTGTGATGTAAGAAAGAGTTAAAGCACGTGAGGAGTGAAACAGAACAGGCACAGAAATCGAGAAATCGAGAAAATGAGAATTAGAAAGATAGAGAGAGAAAAAGGGAGGTTTAGGCATATAATAATAGAAAGAGTATGTAAATTACAAAAACATATAAGAATAACCTGGTTATCAGTGCAATATTTTTTTTAATGAATTCTGTTATCTAAAACTTTGATGACGCATAGATAGTAATTTAATGCGCCTCATTTGAATAATTAATAAGACAGAACTAATAATAGAAACGTACAGTAAATGGCAATCACGACAAAAATCTAGAATGTAAGACAGGCTTTAGAGACAGAAAAGAGAAAGAGAGAATTGTATCTTAGATGGTCAAAAATCTCCAGAGTGAAATAATCAATTTTTCCCGAAAAGAAATGTGTCTGACATCACAGAACCAGGAGAAGTGAAGGACTTGGAGAAAATGAAAGAAACTTCGAATAAGAGTGATATCTAGAACTACAAAAAAATGAGAGAGAAAGAATGTGGAAATTCTTTAATTAGAGAAATTGAGTGAAACCTTGATCCAAATGAAGTCATAGATGTATCGAAGCAAAAAAAATATGGATACCTAGTGAACATAAACATAAGATTGGGTACAAGGAGCGAGATTTTACTTTTTTTTTTACAAGGTAGTCACCACTTATCAAGGTCCGGAATCCACTCGGGGATAGTATCCTAATAATCGTTAGTATTAGAGATTTGATAAAGTGCCGTACCTTAGGAGGCGGTTAATCAGGAATTTGTTTATGTTGGACTTGAAGACATTCAAGTTGTAGTCAGGTGGGAAACAGGCAACGGAACAGAGTTCCATATGCGTACACTTCTGAGAAAGAAGCTTTGTTCAAGGAATCTATGTTTTGGCACAGATAAAGAGTGGGGGAAAATTTTGACAGTGGTTTCAGCTAGACGAGTGTTTATCGTGTAAGATTGGCTAGGGGGCAGAGATTGGAGCTCAGACAAGCACTTGCCATGGAAATAACGATAAAACAAAGACAGGCTCGCAACGTCTCTTCTGTGGGAGAGAGGTTGCAGGGAAGAGAAACGGGTATCCCCCACTAAGCCACGAAGCCTATTTTGTACTCTGTCAAGGCAGGATAAGTTGTTCTTAGCAGCTCCTGCCATGATGTGGCAGCAGTACTCCATCCTTGGACGTACTTGGCTTTTATATAGATAGAGAATTGTATCAGCAGTGAGATATCTTCTGGGGGGGTTATATAATCCTACCATTTTTCCAGCGACCTTGGCAATAATATAGAGCGAGAAAGATATTGAAAAATATATAAGAGAAAGGGTAGAAGGCAGTTAGAATGCTAATAGTTAAGAGAGAGCTAGAATTAGAGAATGAACAAATGACATAACAGGTAATAGAGTAAAAAAAAGCGAGGATTATCTGGTTTGATTGAAAAAGATAAAACATATTAAATAGCGATAAATTAAATTAAATAAAACGAAACAACAATAGATCTACATGGGGAAAAACACGTTAGAATAAAGTGTGAAAAAATGATACACCACTAACAAGAAAGATAGAAATAGGCATTAAAAAGTAGAATAATATGTTGAAAAATAAAAACATAGATAGAACGGTCGTTCCAAAAGTAATACCTTCTATATTTAACTACGAAAAGTTGAAGAGCTACGAAGACGGAAGTGGTGCCATTAAAACACGCAGCTTTATGTGCTCCAGAACTTATTATTTGGCTAGCGATAAACGATAGTAATGCGCGAGCGACTGGAACACTCTTTATTACACACATCTCTGTCACGACTCTGAAATCGAACCCGTATCTATACAGTTCTAGTAACAACTGCATCGGATTCGTTAACCTCACACAAGCATCGATGAATGTTGATCTGTTCAATCTGCATGGAGGAATTCAATGACGCATCTCTACTTCTAATACTCATACATGACAGGGGTTGTTTTTTAGGGACTCACCTCGTCAATATCTGCAACAGAAATAGGTGAAGTTTTCAGGTCTAAAATGCTTATAAAGTCACCATAACAATGTCCCTTGCAATCCGCTCAGATCCATTCTGTAGAAGTAAAAATATGAGGCATTACTTTTGGAAAGATCTTCATAGAGAGAGAAAGAAAGGTGCTTACTTGTTTACTATACGTATATAATTTTGTACTGTCTCAGCCGTCAAAAAGTGAATATTAGTGAGGGGCATACTATATGAATTCTAAACAACCTTTAAATGATGGAAAATTTCAATATGGTTTGCAAAATTTTCTTCTTGGGATGTTAAACTGTCAGATCAATGACGTTTGAGGCTAATTCAAAGTTAACAATTAGCGATTTCTATCTTACATAAAGGTCACCCCTTATCAAGGCCTGGAGATCACTCGAGGATAAGAATTATTGAGTGTACAGTAGTCAATGGGATAAGTTCGTAGTACTTTTTAGTAGTGGAAATTTGGTAAATTGGATGATTAAAGGCGACAGTTGTACAAAAATTGGTTTACGTTGGGCTTGAAAACAACCAAATTGTAGTCAGCTGGAAAACAGAAAAGCGAGGCGTGCAGTTCTAAGAAAGAAGCTTTGTTAATGGAATCTACGTTTAGGTTTAGGCACAGATAAAGAGTGGGTGAAATTAGTAATAATGCTTTTTTGCTAGACGGGTGTTTCTTGTGAAAGTTTGAAGAGGGGGGACCATAGAATAGAGCTCAGCCGAGCACTTGCCATGAAAATAATGATAAAGCAGAAACAAACTCGCAACATCTTAAGATAAGATAAAAGATAACGCTAATCCAATATACGTAAATCCTAAGTCCAATCACCCACCATCAATTATAAAACAGATTCCTAACTCGATCGTAAGTAGACTCAGCAATAACTCAAGCGATGGAAATATATTTAACAGGTCAACCAATATCTATAAAACATATCTAAAAAATTGGTTTAGGCACAGATAAAGAGTGGGGAAAATTATTGACAGTGGTTTCAGCAAGACGGGTGTTTTTCGTGAAAGTTTGGCGAGTGGGGACCATATATTGGAGCTCAGACGAGCAATAGACATGGAAATAACGATAAAATAAAGACAGGCAGGCCAGACACATCTCTTCTGTGGGAAAGAGGTGCAATGTAGAGAAAAGGCCATCCCACACTAAGCTACGAAGTCTATTTTGAACTCTGTCAAGGCAGTAAAGGTGCTTCCAGCAGCTCCTTCGCAGATATGGCAACAATACTCCCTCATTGGACGTACTTGGCTCTTATATGGGTAGAGCAGTGAAATATCTACTGGAGCGAAAGAAGGATTCCATCATTTTTCCAGCAACCTTGGCAACAATTAAATAACTTATACTAAAATCATTTCACGCTTTCACAAGTTGAGAAAAATGTCAAAACTATTACACTGGGTTCCCTCGATTTGATCGACTCTCTATGAAATGAAAGATTGACTGTTTGCATATTGTTACATTCCAGGAATAATTGAGAAGGATTTCTGCAATTAATTCTGACTGGTGATTAAAAATGGATTGTTTATATGAATACCCAACACAAAAGACGAAGATCAGATCGAAACCAAAGTTGGTAACCTGTTGTAAAACAAGGGTTACACCCACAAAAGGTTATGTGCTGTTTATGTAGGGGCATGAGACGACTGATTCATTTATGAGTTACTAGAGCGTTACAAAATAATAATAGCAGTAAAATATTCATAGCTGAATAATCGAAGAAATGTTCTAGCAGAAAACGGCCAGCATTACGAAATAGGAAGGGTGTAAAGCTTCAGCATAATAACGGGATACCTCACACAGCAGGAGTCACTCAGGGAAATGTTAGGAGCTTCAATTTGGAAGCTTTGCTTTGTACGTTTTATTCGCCTGATATTTCTTCATCCCACTACCATCTTTCCACGTTTTTGCGTTATCACTTAAGCAATAAAATTTATGAAATTGACGATCCAATGACAAATTACCACAATTTGTTTTTCTATCAAATGTCAATTAAATTATTTGAGGAAGGCACGAACAAGTTAGTTGATCGTTGGACAACGAGGGAAATTATTTTAAAGATGAAAAACGTCGTAATGAGAATGTTTCAGATGAAATAAATGCATTGGACAAAAACGACATTACTACTTTCTAAACTTGATATTTGGAAGAGATAAAGAGGGGGAAAAGGAGAGAGATAAAGAGAGAGATAAGCTAACGGAGAGAAAAGAGAGAACGACGCGCTATTTTTCTACGCGCAGCGATCTAATTCCGTAGCTTCACCACTGTGATTTTTCCAGCGCTGATCAAA
Source organism: Euprymna scolopes (assembly GCF_053919585.1). Lineage (NCBI taxonomy): Eukaryota > Metazoa > Mollusca > Cephalopoda > Sepiida > Sepiolidae > Euprymna > Euprymna scolopes. The sequence continues at coordinate 7,837,018 of NC_136483.1, read as the reverse complement.
AGCCCCAGGTCACAATTCCGTTGTCAGGGAAACACTTTCTTTCCATCACCCGTTTATCTCCTCTTAATATTTAGCTCTTAATCATATTAATACTATTATTAAACACGCTACTAATCAAAGATATATTTACGTTGATCTTAGTGACCGTTTAGGTAGGATCGTCCCCAAATGCAATCGAGTCAATGCATAATCTTGTGACATCAGATTGTTCACATGAAAAGATAATGTGACGTAACAGGAGAGATGACAGTTAATAATTTCTATGAGAGATGACAAGTAAAAGGCAGGGAAACCGAGGAGGAGCAGCGTAAGATACTTCCCCATCCTTTGTGGATTGCAGAAGAGCTGGCTGGTATTGATGATAACGAATTCACCTTCAAAAAATAGAACACTCTACACAGTTGATAATGTTTTTATAATAATACAAGTTTATTCTTCCTCCATAACTACTGGTGCTATAGTGCTCAGTCGGCATATGCTATCAGTTTGCAACACGTACTCGCCTTACCACTCTGAAGGACTGCAATAGATCGACTGAATCTATCTGTGGAAAATGATGGTATTTTCTATATTTTTTGCGCGGCTAGCTATTCAACAAAAGCTTTGGTATTGTGTAGACTATCCTAATAGTAGATAAAACTATATAGATCTATGTCTTTCCGAAAGATATTAGCTTTGATTGAACTCGAAACCAAAACCGTGACACAACACATTAATTCCCGCTTCTCTCTCTTTCGTTTTCTCTCTGTCCCTTTTTCTTACATATATATATATATATATATATATAAATATATATATATATATATATATATATATATATATATATATATATATTTCACTGTTCGTTGATTTCTTTTTCTCCTCCATTTTCTTTTTTTCCTTTTCATTTCCTTTTTCTTTTCCTTTTTGTTCCTCCTCTTCATCCTCTTAAGTCTTGACGTTCTCTTTCCCGTATCGCTTACTGTCTTTTGAGTCTAGAGTATCAATTGGTCTAAATCCCCTCGAGTTTTAATTAAGCATTTTAACATTTTATTTTTATAAGTTAGAGAAATATATTTCATTTCTTCCATTTGAGAATTCAGTGGCAAATAAGATTTATTACGTCGCATTTATTACGTCGAAGATTTTGGGTATTTACCAACCAATTGTCTGAAACATAAGCCTGTTCAGTGTAGCTACTAGGAATATTTGTCCATATAAATAAAAATATTATATTTTTTTATTGAGCACTCTTTATAACCTCGTTTTAATTCATGAGTTTTCCCTTTTGAATAATTTACTTTGGTATATATGTATATATATATATGTATATATATATATATATATATATATATATATATATATATGTCTTTTATATTTTATTACCGTTTTATCTGTTTGGTTACATATGTTTCGGATGTTGGACAATGTTTACGATCCAACAGCCAAGTCAGACCTTACAGAACCCCTGTAAGGTCTGACGAGGCTGTTGGATCCTAAACATGGTCCAACATCCGAAACATATGTAACCAAACAGATAAAACGGTAATAAAAAAATAAAACACATATTTTCTCTGCAATAGTATTGAACACTCTAATAAGGTGTTTACTAATTACCATTTTTACTGAATATATATACAGTAGCGTCCAAAAGTTAAGGAACGGTCGATCATTTTCTTTTAAATTGCTTCTAACTTTACCTATGAAAAGGGGAAAAACATTTTTTGGTGAATTTTCCAATGTTTAATAATGGTAGTTAAATAAAAAAATATCTTTTTTTTATTTTTGATTTTGAATGCATAATAGTTTTTACATATAAACAAATTTAATTAAATTACTGGTGTCCAAAAGTAAAGGAACAGGGAAAATTATTAATGAAAAAACAATCTTTTTAGTATTTAGTGAAAAGCCCTTGTTTCCAATCACACTATGGCATTTTTTGCTGCAAGACAGAACAAATCGTTCACATGTTATAGGTGAGATATTATTCGAGGATTTTCTTATACATTCACATCAAGATTTTTGGGGTTTTTCTGTGATTTATCACTATTAATTTTCCAAACATTTTCAATTGGTGTCTGGGCTGGACAATCCATAAAGCAAATATTGAATTTATTTAGCTTTTCTACAATTATTTTTTGCTTTATGGTACGGTGTGTTGTCTTGCATAAAGGTATCAGAATCAGAAAGATTAGAAACCACATGTTCTCTAATCAATTCTCTGTACATTCGGGCATGAACTTTTCCATGAATCCTCACAAAGGGGCCAGTTCTTTTTGAAGATATCATGCGCCATACCATTATACTACCCCCTCCAAATTTTACTGTACCTTCAACGCACTTAGTGGACAGTCTTTCTAAATTTTTACTTCTGACATGTGGACTTTTGTCTGATCCGAAAAGATTGAATTTAGATTCATCACTAAAATGAATCTTTCCCCATTTTTTTCTTCCCAAAACAAATGTTTTTCGGGGAATAACAATCTGGCCTTTTTTATTTTTAATAGAAATTAAAGGCTTCGAGCATGGACCTCTTGAAAATAATCCAACTTCGTTTAATCTTCGTGAGATCGTTTGTCGGGAAATTTTTTTGTCCAGTTTTGGATGCAAAAAAACTCGGGATATCGAAGCCAGTTTTAAAGCGATCAGAATGAGATGGTCAAGTGATTTTTCTATCCTCTCTCTTACTTGTTATTTGGGGTCGGTCCGATTTTTTTCTTTTCAGTTAATGGTAAACCTTTTTTTTTTCTATTTTCAATAACCTGGAAAACAACGCTTTTAGACCTGTTCAATATTTTAGCAATCTCCCCTATATCCTTTTTTTCATCATAATGGTCACACATTCTTGTATAGATAGATGGTTTCGAATATTCGGAATCGACATTTTAAGTTGTTATTAAAATTGCTACAGTTTGTATTAATTTTTGGCGTTGCTTAACTTTTGGACGTCTGTAATTTAATTAAAATTATTTATATGTAAAAAACTAATATGTATTCAAAAACAAAAATTAAAACAATATTTTTTTTATTTTACTACCATTATTAAACATTGCATAAGTTTAATAAAAATAGGTGAATAAGTGTTATCTGATCTTCGTATGTATGCTCATATGGATGGCAGAAAAAAACACATTCTTAAATCTAATTACAAAACAATATTTTAAATTTGATCCGAAAAACGTTTTTAGTAAAACTGTATTCTGTTATTTAAGAGTTACGTTTGTGTACGTACATATATTGCATACACATATAGTGCATTTATGTATACATAAATGATCAACTACCTATGTGTATAAATGTTTTTGCTGCTTCTGAGAAGCAGCGTTTTTCTGATCCTTTCCAAGGAGAAAAGACTAGCCTAAAGAAGCTGCTTTTCGAAGAGAATTGCAGCATGAACATCTATGCACATATGCAACTAATAATGTTTGTATAAATAAATCAAATATAATTAGGCTTTTGATGAACACATCATTGAACCCTTTTTATGTACATATCTATATCTCCTCTCTATCTATCTATATATCTATATATATATATTGTCGAGTTTATATATATATATATATATATATATATATATATATATATATATATATATATATAATCTCAAGCGACCTTAAGAAGAAATAGTTGGTTTAAAAGCGCCATGTTGAAGAGGCGCGTGTGCGATGATTCGGTCCGCTCTGAGGCACGGGATACAATCAGGAGGAGGAATCTTCGCTTTGACTCGTTCCTGCAAGGCTTTCCTTTGTCCTCCAATGATTTATTATTTGGCATAAAAGCGACCATTTTGAAGAAGACGGCATTCGCCACTAATAATGATATCCGCAAGCCCCATTAGAGAGCGAGACAAGCGCGCGCAACGGAGAAAAAGAGAAAAAAATGGAGGAAAAGTGGGCGCTGAGCACGCATGCGCATACATTGTTTTTAAAACAAACAACATCGCTTATACGGCGCTTGCTCCAGCGAGTATGAACAAGACCTGGCGTTAAGTAGTTCTCTGATATGCGTTCGGAGTAAATAGAAAATGTAAACAATCGCTACTATAAATAAATATTGTCGTAACTCTATATTTGTATACTCCTGCACCGTTGAGTCAGCATTTTTTTTAAATATAGTATTAAATTGATATTTTGATTTAATTTGTATCACGGTTAATAACAACTAATGTAAAAAAAAATTCTTAAATTTAAATGAGATTGTAAGGGATGAATTTTAAGTTTTGGTTATGCTTGAAAAATAAAGCTCAGTTTTTCAAGTAAATATATATGCGTATGCATTTTATATCACTTACACACATACATACACACATACACATATATATGTATAAATATATAAATATATATATGTGTGTGTGCGCGCGCGCGTGTGTGTGTATAGTCGCGTACACACACATAGATATATAGTCTAGGAAGATATTTAATCTTTGAAACTATATAAAAAAATTATTTAATTTTAATATTTTTATCATTCGTTGGAAAACTATTTAGTCAGTAAGTCATTTAATCACCTGCAATCGCTCCATCGAATTGCTTTCTTGAATTCACAATATATATATATGTATAAATATATACATATATATATATATATATATATATATATGTCTGACGTAATGAACATTTAAATTAAAATGTTTAAAATTCAACGCTATTTCACACGATTAATGGTAGCCGAATGGATACGGTCTCCGCTAATCGAGCCAGAGATGTCTCGTGTTGCGGTGTTCGAATCGTTCGACTGGTAGTAATCGTGACACCCTGCACTGAAGAATCCCGAAAGGATGAAACACTAGTGTCTGTAGGTATTTGATTATTATAGTAAAAAAAAAATAATAATAATAATAATTATATATATATAGTAGAAATAGTAATTAATAAAAACCTGAAGAAAGTGCTCAATACTGTTATAGAGCAAATATGCGTTTTATTTTTTATTACCGTATTTTTCTGTTTAGTTACATTATTGTTTCAGCTACACGATTGGTTGTTGGCCGTTATGAGCCTCCCCAGACTTTTACAATGTCTGAGGAGGCTCATGACGGCCAAACAACGGTCGTGTAGCTGAAACAATAATGTAATTAAACAGAAAAATACGGTAATAAAAAGTAAAACGTATATATATATATATATATATATATATATATATATATATATAAGAAAGTATGCTTATTATATTATATTTTACCTTTTATTTTATCAATCCTTTAATTTTTGAAACTTACTGTAACTACAGAGAATGTATAAATACATTACAAAAAGTCAATAGTCAAATTTTTATACGCTGTCCATCTTACAGTTTATTGTTCTAAGCATGTTAAAATGTTCAATTCTTGACTTGGTTCGTAGCGCAGAATTATTCATGTAATTATTGTGTGAATTCTGTATTTTTGTTACCTTAACATTGACTGACAACGTGGGTTTGTCGTTCGAGTCCATTTCTTTCCAGAGCAGTACTTTCACTTAAGTCAATTGACAACTTCCACGTTTTTCCTCCAGTAAATATCTGATATCTTCCTAGAAAGAATTCTAACTAAAAAATATTGAACTAAAAAGTATTCGGGCATACCAACAATAATTATCTGAATGAATGTTTAATGCAGATTAATACTATGTTATTTTGAATATTTAATCAGGGTTTACTTTCAGTGAAAATATCCTCATTCCAGGTTGTCCTGACCAACCCATGGACAAAGAGACGTTAGACACTCGAGGACAGTATTAGTGTAGGCATTGATTTTATACGCCTGGCCATGCTGCTTTTGCGATGATAACATTTCTCAAATACACTTGTGCTGTTAAGTGTTAAGTGTTCACAATTGGAATGTTCCTTTTTTATTGGAGGTTTTGATTATCAATTAAACATTTTGGATATTTATCAGATCTCATAACACCTTCAGACACATTTAGTATATTTGTGTGAAATATCATAAAAATTGGCCCAGCCGTTTACAAATCTATATTGAACGAATTCACACACAAAGTTCCTTTTATATATAAGTAGACAGAGTTCTACACATGTTTATGGCGCGTTCAGCATGAATATTACATCCATCTAAGCATCCCAATTTTTCTCAATAGCAAACCTCAAGTTTGTATTCCATTTGTTCATGGGCTTTATTAAATTCTTTATGTCTATAGGTTCCTAACCTATGGAAAACATGTTAGAAATGGGTAATCGGTCTAAATTTGTTTAACGTACAATAATTTATTGACAACAAAGACATGACAGACAGAACGATAACGGGAAATGCATTTTAAATGTCCGATTGCTGGATTAAGTTTATGCGCTCATATTGGCTAATAAAATATTTAAAAATTCATAAAAAATCCGGAAATTTACGCGGCCACCACACGCTAGAAAACTACAGCATTGTTATTATTTCCTTCTAAAGCACGTATTTAATTGATTTATGATTTATTGTAGAGTTTTAAAAGGGGTCTTTATGATCGAGGCTGAGGGGTCCTGCAAGCTTTTTTCTTAAAGAGGACCGACTACTTCATATGGGAAAATTAAATGGATACAGGCATTTTATTATTAATCGTTTTTATTGGTAATAGATATGATACATTACAACACGTGTAATGCGTTTCAGGATGGTTCATAAAATAGTAAATAAAAATAAATGAACAAAAAACAAAAAATGTAGTAAACAAAACACGAACAAAAAACACTAATGAATAAGTAAATATTTTTAATCGATGTTTTTCATATTTAGGTTAGAAATTATCTTGTTAATGCTCTGTGAAACCCCTATGCCTAGTTCAGGGGATTCCTGGTAACCTTGCTCATTGTGGCCTCTTTTTACTTTTCATCGCCTCAAACGTTATATATCGAAATTCAAGTAAAAAAGACTACTCTGATATGACTCTTGTTTACAGAGGGCGACAGAAGTAATAAGTTTGGCAACTAGTGGTTTGTTCACATTATAGTTACATTTTTTCATGGTGGTAAGTTTTTAGTAATAAGAGTTGGTATGGATTTTCAAACAGAATCCGTTCAAGGAAAGAATCTGTTTAGCGATCTCTACGTTGAAGATGTAGGCATTTAATTCTTTTTAGGTGGATTGGGGGTTGTTGTTCAGAGGTTACAAGTTCATTTCAATTATCGGAGCATCGTGGAAGTACTAGCGAAACAAACACAACACTACAATACAAAGATGATAGGATTGAAATTAGAGCTTAGTTAATAATATGAGAATTATTAAGTTAGAACGCTTTTATCACACTTTGTTTAAATGCGGGAGATAGTAGATGGTTCACATGCGCAGATACTCGATGCGTGGCTATTTAGATTCATAAGAATATTTTTAGGAGAAAAGTATTTGATTCTTGCAGACGTATCACACCTTATTTGCAGTAGACTTTGCTATATCTTTTATGAATTGCATTTTTGATAACGTGTAACAGATATATTTAAACTTAGAAGCTTGCTAAAAATGTGATATATTTCATGACACACATATTTTGGAAAAGGGAGAGTTATTATACTTGTCTCCTGTGTAATTATATTAATTTTTTGTTTGATGATGTGTGGCGGATGTGCTTAAAGTTTAAAGCTCACAAATACAAAAATGTTATCCATTATGATACAAAGTGTTTGAAGAGGATCATTGTACTCGTTAAAGGAAAGGTATATTTTGGGAAAGTATTAAATGCGGCTATATATTAATGGCACACATAAACGGTTTCAATTCTTCCATACCAAATCGAAAGCAATAAATGTCTAACCATGTTACGCACAGCGGTCCCCGGCCGATCATCGAAGTTAAGCAACGATGAGCCTGGCCAGTATTAGAGGGGTGACCATTTGGGACTTCCAGGTGCTGTATATTCTCTCCACTTAACTCGGCATTGATCCCAGCCGTCCTGGACTTCTCCTTGCCATTGAACTAAAATAGTGCCGATCCAGGAAAGGTGTAGTTGGAGATAGTGCAACTCTTGCCACAAAATTACACGCGCAGCATCCACTATCGAGAATATCTATTGTCTTTCGAGACTAAACGGAGGCATGGGAAGCACTAAAATAAAATAAACTATTTTTAAACGGTTTTTCTAATTGTAATCATATTTACTAGCGACCTCAGTTGAAAATTCCATAGAATGAAGAATATATTTAACCGAGAAATACTTTTAGAAATAGTGCTAAAATAGGGTTTTTGACAGAAAAACTAATAACACAGCCAATATGAGCTTAACATTTCCATGAAAATAGTGTCCATTGTATTTTGAATACAAAACTGAACTAAACGAGGTAAATTTAAAAGTACTAATAAATACACAGAAAGTTATATTATGCTACATAGTTCAATACAAATAATGAAATCACATTGTAATAGAAAATCTTTAATTTAATCTTTCAGCCCAATAATTTAACAGATTTTTTGTTTGCTGTTTCACACGAATGTTCACTTTTATATAACCTTTCGCTATCTTTTTTTTTCACAGTGGTCACCACTTATCAAGGCCCGGAAGCCACTCAGGGATAAGGGTTATTGCAAGTACATTACGTTAGTGTGGAGATTTGATGAAGTGTTTACTTAAGGGGGCGGTTCATTAGGAATTTCTTTACGTTGGACTTGAACACATCCAAGTTGTAGTCAGGTGGGAAGCAAGCAGACGGAACAGAGTTTCACAGGCTTGCAGTTCTAAGAAAGAAGCTTTGTTCATGGAATCCACGTTTTGATTTAGGCACAGATAAAGAGTGGGGGAAATGCTTCACAGTGGATTCGGCTAGACGGGTGTTTTTTGTGAAAGATTGGCGAGGGGGGACCAGAGATTGGAGTTCAGAGGAGCACCTGCCATGGAAATAACGATAAAACAAGGATAGGCTAGCAACGTCTCTTCTGTAGGAGAGAAGTTGCAGGGTAGAGAAAAGGGCATCCCCCACTAAGCCACGAAGTCTATTTTGTACTCTGTCAAGGCAGGATAGGCTTCTTTTAGCAGCTCCTGCCCAGATATGGCAACAGTATTCCATCCTTGGACGTACTTGACTTTTATATAGATAGAGAATTGAATCAGTAGTGAGATATCTTCTGGAGCGGTAGAAGGATCCCACCATCTTTCCAGCGACCTTGGCAACATACTTGATGTACGTGTTCCATTTCAGATCAGTAGTAAAGGTCAAACCCAGAAGCTTATCAAAACACGGGGCATCTCTCAGACGAGAGCCATCCATCCCAATTGATGCCAGATCGGGATCAGAGCGTTGATGATGTAAGGATAGGAGTTTGGTTTTAGATGCATTAAAGGTAGCCAGCCACCTCTTCCCCCACTGAACCACGCGCTCGAGATCAGAGGAGAGAGAATCAGAGAGAACTTTGTCATTTACAGCCTTTGATGTGTTGCCGTAGATGGTCGTGTCATCAGCATAGATGTCAACGAATGATTTAAGTATGTGTGTTAGGGAGGTCATTGATGTAGATCAGGAAGAGAGTTGGGCCCAGCATTGACCCCTGAGGGACTCCAGCATTAATACTGCAGGCCTCTTATTTTTGTCCATCGACCACTGCTCTTATGAACCTATCGGAGAGAAATGATTTAATGATTGAGAAAACATTTCCAGTTATACCGTATCTTCTATCTTCCGAATTTCGAAATTGCTATACGAAAAATTTATTTCTCATCATTAAAATAATGACCATATATTCTTCTTCTTCTTCTTCTTCTTCTTCTTCTTCTTCTTCTTCTTCTCCTTCTTCTTCTTTTTATTATATCCGAAAAGACGGCAATATTAAAGGGCTGTCACATTCATATTTTTATTCAGTACTAGCATTTCAGCCCGGCGTTGGACAGGTGTTTGGATGTGTATGTTGAGCAAAAAAAAGTGGTAGTAGGAAGGACGGCTCGAACCCGTACAGCGAAGGAGGAAAAGGATTGGGGAAAACCCGGACGTCTTTGCTGTTACGACCACCGTTTAAGCGGAAGTGACTTAGGTTTAAATTAACGCTAGACAATCGAAAGGAGTGGATGATTTTCAAAAATATCGACGAAAAAGCGACCCCCCCTGTAGAAAAGTGTCCAGTTAAAGGTAAAAATATTAATGTTTTAGCCAATTTTTCGATATTTGTCGTCTGAAATACGTATCTTGGAAAAATCCATCGACTCTGTAAAAAGTTTTAGGCAGACATGCAAACATACATACATACATACATTTATATGTTGGTAACTAAAAAATTTCGACCCAGACCGATGAAAAAGCTTGCCCTATCTCTGAATACCCTTTATGTCAAATTTCAAATGTTAAGGCTAGAAATTGTCTGAGTAATTTGGTAGAGACCGCAGAGGTCAATTTTTTAAACTTTGACCCCTATTATGACCCCTTAACATTTAATGCTAGGGCTCAAATAAAGTTATTAAGTTAGATCCGTGTCCAAGGAACATATATCTAAAATTACAAGTGTTTAGACCCAAAATTGTCGGAGGAGTTTGGTAGAGTTATCAATGGTCAAATCATTGAACTTTGACTCCTTTTTAGCCAAATCTCTGGCTGAAAACGGATTACAAAGATTTTCCGAAATCCCAGTACCCTGACTGAAAATTGACAGAGTTATTGCGTAGGGAAATGTACACACACAGATACACAGGCACAGAGATACACAGACACAGAGATACACAGACACGTTCACTTTTATAGATATATAGATAGATAAATAGATTGGATGCAATATATAGTATTTATTTAAAAAGTATAAAAAAGACTCAGGTGCCACCACCGAGAATCGAAACCAAAGCGTTCAGCTAACGATTTATTTTGCCTCTGCTATCAATGACTGGGCAATGAAAACATGTTTACTGTAAGCCTTAAAATTAAAACATAAACAAATAACTTCTACGTTATGCATTCGTAATGCCAGCGTTCGATCATCACCTAGCAAATTTCCTTTTTATTTAAAATTTTCACACTTTTGCACCGATTTTTTCGGGCTAAAACCCAAATATAAAGTCTTGCATGGATTCAAATACCTTATATATGGAGTTTCATGTCTGTAGACCAAGAACTCTAGGAGGAGTTTAGTAGGCAAAATTTGTTAAACAAAAATATATACGTATACATAAATATATATGGAAACAATTTTGTGTTTACTATAAACTTTTTACACAAATATTATGCAAGTATAAATCATATAGAATATAGGCATGAATACAGGGTGACCCAAAATAACGGCCCCAACTCTAATTAAGCCCGTTTCTTAGTGTTTTTTTTTTTTTCGAATGAAATGCAACTTTGGTTATAACTAGTTTATTATATTCAAAACATCACATCAAAACACTAGGGTCTTTGGCCTTTTTTTCCGTTCTACAGCATATGTTCTAGATTGCCTCCATTTAGCTTTTGTTTTTTTTTGTGGGGGGGGGGTTACCCTGTATAATTACAGGTAATAGTCAACTGAAGATTATTAACCCATTAGAAAACCGAAGCAATCAATAGGAAATTAATTAAAATGAATGTTTAAAAGAATATGAAAATTAGCTAGATCTTTTGCTAGTGAATGCAATTCCACAACCCATATATAAGAAAATTGTATTTTCTTTCAAAAATAGAAAAGAGGGTTTTTAATATTAATATCAATACACACAAAAGAAAAACGAATTCATAGAAGTATAGATAGATTGCGAGATTGACTTTTGCGAAAACCCAACTTGAGCGAATTTTAACTTTTTAAACTGTATTTTGCCTTTATTAAAGCGCAACGTACATCCGTACTAAGGAAGAAAGAATGTGTAAAAAGTGTGCTACCACTATTGTTTTTATTTTATTGCAACTTAGACGAAAGGAGCGGTTTGTATTAGAAGCCATATTAAATTAGGAGCGAGTTATAGGGGGGATTCCAAAGGAAAGAAAACAGCAATGAACCTATTAGAGAATAACAATGTCAGACAATTTTTGACACCTGATGTGAAAAGGTAGTGTATTGCTGCTAGTTGTGTTTGTCCGATGTGATATTTCGTTAAAAGAGTACAGTTGCAGGAACTATCGGATCACGGGGATCAAACATTGCGAAGATTAGACAGGGATTGAAGCTTGCTAGATAATACAGGACTTATTACGTTAGGCACTTTTTTGTATACTACCCTTTTATTTATAATTAATTCTGGAGCGTAAAGGGAAATGTGTTTGGAACATTTGATCATTTTAAGGAAATAAACTTATCTGAGTCATTTTTATATTGGAGGAAGTATAAACTAAAATGTTTTCTGATATTGTTAACGATCTCTGAATAATTTCAGCGAAATACCGACTCAATAAGTACACAGGAGCAGTTTCGTTTAGAAACTTAGAAAGTTTATGCAATCAAACGTGACAAAAATTAAACGTATCGAACAGGAATGACGATGAATAATTACATGTGTCAGATAATAAAAGCGACGCTATCTTTGATTTGGTCAATAATACGGATCTGACGTTTTTCGAATTGCTCCTATCATCTCTTTTACAAGAAAGAGGTTAGAAAAATAATTCCATATGAAAACCCTGTGTAAATTAAGAGAATGGGAAATATAAAACTACTAAAATATATTAAAAGTATAAACGATAATGTATTTTTTACATAGGCATAACCACTTATCAAGGCCCAGAGACAACTCTAGGACAAGGGTTAAGAGTGTACAGTGGTCAATTGAATAGTTAGTAATGGAAATTCGGTAAATTTGTTAACAAGTGGAACGGCTCAATAACTTTTTATGTTGGAATTGAAGACAAAGAACTTGTTTACGTTGGACTTGAAGATAAAGAACTTGTTTATGTTGGACTTGAAGACAAAGAACTTGTTTACGTTGGAATTGAAGATAAAGAATTTTTTACGTTTGACTTGAAGACAAAGAACTTGTTTACTTTGGGCATTAAGACAACAACGTATATCGGCATTTTATAATAAAACGCTTGGAAATGCTGCTACGAAAACAATTTAAATATATTGAATATTTCATTTGCATGCTTCTACAATACGATAAGCGAAATTATATTCTTACTATTACAGAACGAGGGAGAACGTCAATTTCTACATTCATTGTCATTAACAGTACCCACATAGCGTGTACTGTTATACTACACGCGCCTCAAACAATTGCTTTTGTTCGGATGGTTGTTGTGCTATTATGTAAGCTGACCATGTTTTATCAAATCTTCACTAGGGTCCAATTGAAATACATACCTCTCGACTTGAGAAAGCATTTTGTTTTTACAAGCTTTTTGGTGTTCCACTTCAGTCCTGACCTTAAATGGAAGATAACATAAAATCATTTTTTTCCAGAATCGCTGAAAAAATGATTGGGTAATTCTATTGCACTAGAAACGAGCTCATTCCTGAGGCAATCAGCTACATGCAGAAAAAACAACTAAGATTTAGTACATGTATAAAAACAACTAAGATTGAGTACATGCAGAAAAAACAACTAAGATTGAGTACATGTATAAAAACAACTAAGATTGAGTACATGCAGAAAAAACAACTAAGATTTAGTACATGTATGAAAACAACTAAGATTGAGTACATGTATAAAAACAACTAAGATTGAGTACACGTATAAAACAACTAAGATTGAGTACATGTATAAAAACAACTAAGATTGAGTACATGTATAAAAACAACTAAGATTGAGTACATGTATAAAAATAACTAAGATTGAGTACATGTATAAAAACGACTAAGATTGAGTACATGTATAAAACAACTAAGATTGTGTACACGTATAAAAAAACTAAGATTGAGTACATGTATAAAAACAACTAAGATTGATTACATGTATAAAAACAACTAAGATTGAGTACATGTATAAAACAACTAAGATTGAGTACATGTATAAAACAACTAAGATTGAGTACATGTATAAAACAACTAAGATTGTGTACATGTATAAAAAAAACTAAGATTGAGTACATGTATAAAAACAACTAAGATTGATTACATGTATAAAAACAACTAAGATTGAGTACATGTATAAAACAACTAAGATTGAGTACATGTATAAAACAACTAAGATTGAGTACATGTATAAAAGCGACTAAGATTGAGTACATGTATAAAAGCGACTAAGATTGAGTACATGTATAAAAACAACTAAGATTGAGTACATGTATAAAAACAACTAAGATTGAGTACATGTATAAAAGCGACTAAGATTGAGTACATGTATAAAACAACTAAGATTGAGTACATGTATAAAAACAACTAAGATTGAGTACATGTATAAAACAACTAAGATTGAGTACATGTATAAAAACAACTAAGATTGAGTACATGTATAAAAGCGACTAAGATTGAGTACATGTATAAAAACAACTAAGATTGAGTACATGTATAAAAACAACTAAGATTGAATACATGTATAAAACAACTAAGATTGAGTACATGTATAAAAGCGACTAAGATTGAGTACATGTATAAAACAACTAAGATTGAGTACATGTATAAAAACGACTAAGATTGAGTACATGTATAAAACAACTAAGATTGTCTACATGTATAAAAACAACTAAGATTGAGTACATGTATAAAAACAACTAAGATTGAGTACATGTATAAAAACAACTAAGATTGAGTACATGTATAAAAAAAACTAAGATTGAGTACATGTATAAAACAACTAAGATTGAGTACATGTATAAAACAACTAAGATTGAGTACATGTATAAAACAACTAAGATTGAGTACATGTATAAAAAAAAACTAAGATTGAATACATGTATAAAAACAACTAAGATCTGGTGCATGTATGAAACAACTAAGATTGAGTACATGTATAAAACGACTAAGATTGAGTACATGTATAAAACAACTAAGATTGAGTACATGTATAAGAAATAACTAAGATTGAGTACATGTATTAAAAGTTACTGAGATTGAATACATGTATAAAACAACTAAGATTGAGTACATGTATAAAAACAACTAAGATTGAGCACATGTATAAAACAACTAAGAATGAGTATATGTATAAACACAACTAAGATTGAGTACATGTATACAAACAACTAAGATTGAGTACATGTATGAAAAAACTAAGATTTAGTACATGTATACAAACAACTGAGTAGATGTATGCAAACAACTAAGATTGAGTACATGTATAAAAACAACAAATATTGAGTACATGTATAAAAACATCAAAGATTGAGTACATGTATAAAACAACTTAGATTGAGTACATGTATAAAATCAATTAAGATTAGGTACATGTATAAAACAACTAAGATTTAGTACATGTAAAAAAACAACTAAGATTGAGTACATGCATAAATACAACTAAGATTGAGTACATGTATAAAAACAATTTAGATTTAATACATGTATAAAAACAACTAAGATTGGGTGCATGTATAAAAACAACTAAGATTGAATACATGTATAAAAACAACTAAGATTGAGTACATGTATAAATTCAACTAAGATTGAGTAAATGTATAAAAACAACTAAGATTGAGTACATGTATAAAAACAACTAAGATTGAGTACATGTATAAAAAACAACTAAGATTGAGTACATGTATGAAAATTACAAAGATTTAGTACATTCATAAAAACAACTAAGATTTAGTACATTCATAAAAACAACTAAGATTTAGTACATTCATAAAAACAACTAAGATTGAGTACATGCATAAAAACAACTAAGATTTAGTACATTTATAAAGAACAACTAAGATTTAGTACATGCATAAAAAACAACTAAGATTGATTACATGTATAAAAACAACTCAGATTGAGTACATACATAAAAACAACTAAGATTTAGTACATGTATAAAAATAACTAATATTTAGTACATGTATAAAAAACAACTAAGATTGAGTACATACATAAAAACAACTAAGATTTAGTACATGTATAAAAAACAACTAAGATTGTGTACATGCATAAAAACATCTAAGAGTGAGTACATGCATAAAAACAACTAAGATTTTGTACATACATAAAAACAACTAAGATTGAGTACATGCATATAAACAACTCAGATTGAGTACATGTATAATAACAACTAATATTGATAACATGTATAAAACAACTAAGATTGAGTACATACATAAAAACAACTGAGATTGAGTACATGCATAAAAACAACTAATATTTAGTACATGTATAAAAACAACTAAGATTGAGTACATGTATGAAAATTACAAAGATTCAGTACATTCATAAAAACAACTAAGATTGAGTACATGCATATAAACAACTCAGATTGAGTACATGTATAATAACAACTAATATTGATAACATGTATAAAACAACTAAGATTGATTACATACATAAAAACAACTCAGATTGAGTACATGCATAAAAACAACTAAGATTTAGTACATGTATAAAAAACAACTAAGATTGAGTACATGTATGAAAATTACAAATATTTATTACATTCATAAAAACAACTAAGATTGAGTACATGCATATAAACAACTCAGATTGAGTACATGTATAATAACAACTAATATTGATAACATGTATAAAACAACTAAGATTGAGTACATACATAAAAACAACTCAGATTGAGTACATGCATAAAAACAACTAATATTTAGTACATGTATAAAAAAACAACTAAGATTGAGTACATGTATGAAAATTCAAAGATTTAGTACATTAAAAAAAACAACTAAGATTGAGTACATGCATATAAACAACTCAGATTGAGTACATGTATAATAACAACTAATATTGATAACATGTATAAAACAACTAAGATTGAGTACATACATAAAAACAACTCAGATTGAGTACATGTATAATAACAACTAATATTGATAACATGTATAAAACAACTAAGATTGAGTACATACATAAAAACAACTAAGATTTAGTGCATGTATAAAAAACAACTAAGATTGAGTACATACATAAAAACAACTTATATTTAGTATATGTATAAAACAACTAAGATTGAGTACATGTATGAAAATTACAAAGATTTAGTACATTCATAAAAACAACTAAGATTGAGTACATGCATATAAACAACTCAGATTGAGTACATGTATAATAACAACTAATATTGATAACCTGTATAAAACAACTAAGATTGAGTACATACATAAAAACAACTCAGATTGAGTACATGCATAAAAACAACTAATATTTAGTACATGTATAAAAAACAACTAAGATTGAGTACATGTATGAAAATTACAAATATTTAGTACATTCATAAAAACAACTAAGATTGAATACATGCATATAAACAACTCAGATTGAGTACATGTATAATAACAACTAATATTGATAACATGTATAAAACAACAAAGATTGAGTACATACATAAAAACAACTAAGATTGAGTACATGTATAAAAACAACTAAGATTGAGTACATGTATAAAAACAACTAAGATTGAGTACATGTATAAAAACAACTAAGATTGAGTACATGTATAAAACAACTAAGATTGAGTACATGTATAAAAACAACTAAGATCTGGTGCATGTATAAAAACAACTAAGATTGAGTACATGTATAAAAACAACTAAGATTGAGTACATGTATAAAACAACTAAGATTGAGTACATGTATAAAAAGAACTAAGATTGAGTACATATATAAAACAACTAAGATTGAGTACATGTAAAAACAACTAAGATTGAGCACATGTATAAAACAACTAAGAATGAGTATATGTATAAACACAAATAAGATTGAGTACATGTATACAAACAACTAAGATTGAGTACATGTATGAAAAAACTAAGATTTAGTACATGTATACAAACAACTGAGTAGATGTATGCAAACAACTAAGATTGAGTACATGTATAAAAACAATTTAGATTTAATACATGTATAAAAACAACTAAGATTGGGTGCATGTATAAAAACAACTAAGATTGAATACATGTATAAAAACAACTAAGATTGAGTACATGTATAAAATCAACTAAGATTGAGTAAATGTATAAAAACAACTAAGATTGAGTACATGTATAAAAACAACTAAGATTGAGTACATGTATAAAAAACAACTAAGATTGAGTACATGTATGAAAATTACAAAGATTTAGTACATTCATAAAAACAACTAAGATTGAGTACATGCATAAAACAACTAAGATTTAGTACATGTATAAAAAACAACTAAGATTGAGTACATACATAAAAACAACTACGATTGAGTACATGCATAAAAACAACTAATATTTAGTACATGTATAAAAAAACAACTAAGATTGAGTACATGTATGAAAATTACAAAGATTTAGTACATTCATAAAAACAACTAAGATTGAGTACATGCATAAAAACAACTAAGATTTAGTACATTTATAAAGAACAACTAAGATTTAGTACATGCATAAAAAACAACCAAGATTGAGTACATGTATAAAAACAACTCAGATTGAGTACATACCTAAAAACAACTAAGATTTAGTACATGTATAAAAATAACTAATATTTAGTACATGTATAAAAAACAAAAAAGATTGAGTACATGCATAAAAACAACTAATATTTAGTACATGTATAAAAAACAACTAAGATTGAGTACATGCATAAAAACAACTAAGATTGAGTACATGTATAAAAAACAACTAAGATTGAGTACATGCATAAAAACAACTAAGATTGAGTACATGCATAAAAACAACTAAGATTTAGTACATGTATAATAACAACTAAGATTGAGTACATGCATATAAACAACTCAGATTGAGTACATGTATAATAACAACTAATATTGATAACATGTATAAAACAACTAAGATTGAGTACATACATAAAAACAACTCAGATTGATTACATGCATAAAAACAACTAATATTTAGTACATGTATAAAAAACAACTAAGATTGAGTACATGTATGAAAATTACAAAGATTTAGTACATTCATAAAAACAACTAAGATTGAGTACATGCATATAAACAACTCAGATTAAGTACATGTATAATAACAACTAATATTGATAACATGTATAAAACAACTAAGATTGAGTACATACATAAAAACAACTAAGATTTAGTACATGTATAAAAACAACTAAGATTGAGTACATTCATCAAAACAACTAAGATTGAGTACATGCATATAAACAACTCAGATTGAGTACATATATAATAACAACTAATATTGATAACATGTATAAAACAACTAAGATTTAGTACATACATAAAAACAACTAAGATTGAGTACATGCATAAAACAACTAAGATTGAATACATGCATAAAAACAACTAAGATTGAATACATGTATAAAAACAACTAAGATTGTCTACATGTATAAAAACAACTAAGATTGAGTACATGTATAAAAACAACTAAGATTTAGCACATGTATAAAAACAACTAAGATTGAGTACATGCATAAAAACAACTAAGATTTAGTATATGTATAAAACAACTAAGATTGAGTACATGTATAAAACAACTTAGATTGAGTACATGTATAAAACAACTAAGATTGAGTACATGTATAAAAACAACTAAGATTGAGTACATGTATAAAACAACTAAGATTGAGTACATGTATAAAAACAACTATGATTGAGTACATGTATAAAACAACTAAGATTGAATACATGTATAAAACAACTAAGATTGAGTACATGTATAAAACAACTAAGATTGAGTACATGTATAAAAAACAATTAAGATTGAGTACATGTATAAAAACAACTAAGATTTAGTACATGTATAAAACAACTATGATTGAGTACATGTATAAAACAACTAAGATTGAGTACATGTATAAAAAACTAAGATTGAGTACATGTATAAAACAATTAAGATTGAGTACATGCATAAAAAACAATTAAGATTGAGTACATGTATAAAACAACTATGATTGAGTACATGTATAAAACAACTATGATTGAGTACATGTATAAAAACAACTAAGATTGAGTACATGTATAAAAACAACTAAGATTGAGTACATGTATAAAACAACTAAGATTGAGTACATGTATAAAAAACAACTCAGATTGAGTACATGTATAAAAACAACTAAGATTTAGTACATGTATAAAACAACTATGATTGAGTACATGTATAAAACAACTAAGATTGAGTACATGTATAAAAACAACTAAGATTGAGTACATGTATAAAACAATTAAGACTGAGTACATGCATAAAAACAATTAAGATTGAGTACATGTATAAAACAACTATGATTGAGTACATGTATAAAACAACTATGATTGAGTACATGTATAAAAACAACTAAGATTGAGTACATGTATAAAACAATTAAGATTTAGTACATGTAATTAAAACAACTAAGATTGAGTACATGTATAAAAACATGTATGATTGAGTACATGTTTTTAAACAACTAAGATTGAGTACATATATGAAAACAACTAAGATTTAGTACATGTATAAACACAACTAAGATTGAATACATGTAAAAAACAACTAAGATTGAGTACATGTATAAAAACAACTAAGATTGAGTACATGTATAAAACAACTAAGATTGCGTACATGTATGAAAACAACTAAGATTGAGTACATGTATAAAAACAACTAAGATTGAGTACTGCTGCAACATCTGGTTAGGAGATGCTCAGAACTTCCTTTCATGCTTTGACATTGTTCAAAATCAGTTTCGAAATTCAGTAGGCGATGGTCTCTTATATTATTTACAATCTATTTCTCACACAAGACTGCTTTATTATTATTTTATTGATAAGTACCCGAGGGATTTCAATATTTGACCCCCAGCTCTAGAACATTCACAGCGAAAACTCGTTTATCAACCACATCTCTCAACAATTCCGCCTATTCTTAGTCTGCGCTTTAAACTAAATACATATTTTGTGACAAAAGTTTCTTTCCTAGAACTGCCCGTCTGGGGAATTATATGCAGTGATGCTGATTTCCAACAGACTATAATTTTCTTACGTTCAAGCCCAAACATGTTCTTGTTGGGTCGTTTTGTTACTTAATAAAATTTCAACCAATTTTCACCATTACCGACCATCACCTTTACTTAATTTTGTCCTTTTGATCGAGTATTATCGAATTTTTAAAATCATTAAAACAACGGAATGTTATTGAATTTTAAAACCATTAGGACGAGACTATTTCCATGTACCTTTAAGAATACTATCTGTGTTTACGAAATACTAGCTTATTTTCCATATGGTTTTAGAATTTTTTTTAAACCAAAGTTCATTTAAAGACTAAAACAGGCTACTTGATACCATGCATCCTAAACACGCAGAATTACAAAGAGGATGAGAATATTGTCTCATCTCCTAAACATTAATTTACTAGCTATTGAAAAAAAAAATTGAGTCTTCGACTGAATATGTTTGGAATAATGTTTTTTCGCCAACATCTATTTGTAACATTTCTCTTTACATTAAGCGCAAAATAGCATATAGATTTATCTAATTTCTTAAACTCATGATGTCTGTCAGTCTGTCCGTCTGTCCGTCTCCATATTCTCACACCTTATCTCTTCCGAAATTAAAAGTTACAGAGCGACGCCAGGGGCCTCAAATGAGTGGCATTTTTACATACCGTTCTTTTATGAGTCTTTAGCTGGTTAAAATAGTTTTAAGATGTCAAATAGTGATCAAAATTGAAAAGAAACCTTATAATTTTTTTATATTCATCTTAGTTAATTTTTAATCAGTTACTAGCCGTGTCGCGTTGGTGCTGTAGTAACGTCACCGGCTTTGAATGCTACAGATTTGATTTCGGTTTAGATTCTACATAATGCCACTAAAATATGCTTTTTTCATAATTTTTAAAAACACGACTCTATAATAATACATGCAAAATCTGGGCAAATTAAATTATCATATTTAAACAAATTTACGATCGGGCAAAGCCGGATGCCTCCCCCTGCTAGTATTATAATAATTTTTCATAAATATTATACACTAATTAGATTTTAGAAATAAACACAATTCAACCTGAATTTTCTTAGAGCTTAAATGAACCCCGTTAATCGGACGTACTCAACTCACTAATTTATGTTTAATTGTCAGGCAGCGTTGAGAGTAGAAACTTTTTAAGAAATGAAAATATTTTGTATCTGAGCACTAACATAATAAGGTTCAAAATCACAATTTTCGACCCACAACTACATTAAATAAGATTTAAGATGTGCTAAAAAGCGTACAGTGGTATCGCAAAACTTTTATAAAGCAGTTCTGATCGACAATCTCAATACAAGAAATGGAAATATGACCGTGCTGAAAAGCAGGGGCAACATTAAAGGTATTATTTTTCTGTTTTTAGTAAATATTACTTGTTTAGTCGAGGCAGTGATCCAACATCGGTTAACGTGTTACGTTATATATTTAAAGAAAATAAGTCATTATCAAACAACGTATTTATTTCAAACCTTCTGAGAGCCACATGTACCGGCTCTTGATTGCCGATTAACTAGATCCATATTGACGTTTATTAATATTAATAATAAACCTACTAATCATTGAATTTTTATGTAGACAATTTATTTAAAAAATAAATTAATTATTATGACGATTGATAAAACAAACATTGTCTAAAATTGCTTTGTTCATTCTGTCGTTCACTGCATTAGTTTTCTGCATTACCACCAGTCTTCATAAATACTAACGCACTTATATCTTTTTGACTTTATCTTAAAATCTTACATAGAACGTCATTTCATAAGGATCTTAATAAGTTCTCAGAATATTGAAATAACTGGTCCGAAGACCAAAAGTTTACTATTTCATTTGATGAAACATGTTAAATGAGTAACAGGTGCTAGCTTGTCCGCATTATATATAATGATTAGCGAGTTGTAAAAGAATTACTTCTATCGAAATGTCAAAGTATTATTTACTCAGAATGTTATTGGTCTAAAGAGTAAGCATTTTATTTACTGAAATTGTATTTACAGACTTAGTAAAAAATCAATTGTGAAAAATGACATTGCAGAATATTGTCTTTTTTTGCATTCGTTTCTCTCAGTATTTGACATTTTGGCATTACTATTAACCTTCAAACTACACACATGCTTATCTTTATTAGAAACACGGGCATCGCTTTCTTTTATTACCATTATACTGGAATAATTCTCACAATATTGAAGTACAGCATTGTGTCAGAATTTACTATTTCGGTGGGGAAACTGTTGCTAAATTATGTGCATCGATAATTATATAATTATCATGTTGATGCTGGTATTTATTATCTGCTGCATCTGCTGTGGTTGAATCATTATTGAAGCTGCGCCCTGCCGGCATAATAGCAACAGTTTTGTCAACAAGAAACGGGGACCTTGGGCAGCAAATGGCAGCTGTTGCCAAGACACTTGTCCACTGACAGGTAAAATGCACTGATATGACATCGGTGATCGCATGAGCTTGGGATGGGGGTGACAGCTCGAGATGATTTGTATAGCATTATCACCCAGAGGCCTGTGAACGTAACGACTGCAATGGAGGTGAAGAGTAATATCATATATCGTTTATTAATAATGAGGAGGAAATTGATGATGATGATGATGAGGAGGAGGAGGAGGAGGAGGAGACAGAAATGGATAATGGTATTACATCTAAACAAGTTCTGACTAGAAACGCTTCTACTAGACTAACTACCGAGATACCTAATCATATACGATGCTACTAAGCTTTAAATCGTGTTTTCCTCCTCACATATTCACATTGGATGATGCCAGAAATTATTGACGTAACAAACGATGACTACAACAAGTGGAAGACACGAAAATAACCCTCATAACGTCCTTAATGGAAGCTGTCGTCATTTCTAGCATCATCTGTAAAAACATACACTAGGCGGAAGTCATCTAAAAAGTATTTCTCATACAATAAATGATGTAGAAACAATAGCTGACGTAATCAATTACACCTAGCAACATAGGCGAACTCGACTATATATATATATATATATATATATATATATATATATATATATATATATATAAACTAACATAAAAAAAACAAAAACAAACCTAACCGAGATTTAAAATAGGTCAATACACTAGATACCCAGGCTAAATAGAACACACACACACAAAGAACCAGCTCAACCAGAGGTCAAATGGGCCTTTGTCCAGTAAGTGTATGTTCATTGGCTGATAGAGAGGGCGCGGTGGATACGAGAAAGCTGAGTGGCTTACTAAAATCCCAATAGAAGGTGCGTATATAAAAATGACAGACAACTACAAAATTCGGGCATAAACCTGAAGAATCCTAGAGTAGATGAAACGCGGAATATTCAGTGTAGCTTAATCGCCATATAAATTTTATAAATTACTATATATATATATATATATATATATATATATATATATATATATATATATATATTAGTAATGGGACGGTTCCAAAATTTCCCTGGGTCTGATGTAATTGTTGATTCCGATTCCAATTCTTTTTCAATTTCTAAACATGTATTTATTTCTTTTTTGCTTTAAAACTTTCGTGCATTTCTCCATATACTCCCGCATAAAATAAAATTAGGGGAGCATATACTGTACGACTAGATATTTCTAAATATTGTTTCTCAAATATATTTATTGTAATTGATTGTATATAGTGAAGTTAGATTAGTAAGTCATTAATTGACAAAACGCAAAGCCAGAGGTAATGTGTAGGGAGTTGGGCAGCGAGATGTGGCTTCACGTTATACTTGAAATTCTGCATGTCAGTACAGTTGGGGAAGCAGGGACCCGGAAGGGAATTCCAAAGTCTAGCTGTTCTGGGGAAGAAACTACTGGAATAGAAGTCTCTCTTGCATCTAGGGATCTCTATTGTGAAGGGATGGGATTTAGCTGTTTGTCGGGTTTGTCGGGTGTATTTACGTCGAGGGGACACAAGTGCTTGAAGTTCATCAGATCATTCACCGTTAAAGTACTTGTAGAACAGGCAGAGGGATGAAACATTTAGTCGATGGGACAGAAGCTGAAGTTTAGATGACAGTTCAGGACCTATCAGATTGGCGACTGTCTTTTAAACCTTGTCTAGGAGCGAGAGACCAGTGGCAAATACACCAGCCCAAATATGACAACAATACTCCATACATGGGCGAATTGTTGCCTTATAGAGGTTTAGGATATTTTTGGGTGTTAGTAGCTTTCTGACACGGTAGAGAGAACCCACCTTCTTTGCAGCGGTCCTGGCAATACTCTTAAATTAATTGTTCCAACTCATGTTTCCTGTGAACGTTAGGCTGAGGAGTTTAAAAGATGTATTTTCAAATAAAGAGTCATTGGTCATTGCTATTAGTGGTAGGGAATGTTTCTTGTAATTATTGAAGGAAACAAGTTTAGTCTTAGCAGCATTGAAGGTGACCATCCATTTTTATCCCCATTTCATTACAGATTGGAGATCATCCTCTAGTGTGTCTGCCATTTACTTAGATATGTGTTCATTTGTTTTCCTGTCGTGTCTGTTACAGAGAAGGTCGTGTTCTCAGCATATATACTCATCTCACAGACAATTTGTCAGGGAGGTAATTTATGAATATTAGGAATAACAGAGGTCCGATGATAAACCCCTGAGGCACTCCTGCATTTATATCATATTGTTTAGATGTACGACCGTCGAGGACAACCTGGATTCTCTCTTATCTAAGAAGGATTTAATTATATTATGTATGCTTCCAGTGATACCGTATGATCTGATTTTCTTGAGAAGACCCTCATGCTATACTCTGTCAAAAGACTTAGATATATCTAGAGCTACCGCTCTACCCTCCCTGCGCTTTGCCCAGTAAATGGTATATGCGTTGTTGAGATTACAGTGAGGATGTTTGCTGTGGAACATGCTTGCCTAAATCCATATTGTTTGTCAGTCAGAATTTAGTATCTGTAAGGTGATCGACTAGAGCTTTCTAATTATGGTTTCAAATATTTTGGCGAAAAGTGGGAGGAGGCTAATGGGGACATAATTTACTTGGCCAGTTATTTTGCCAGAATTCTTGAAAACTGGTACTACAGAAGCAGTTTTCCAGCAGGCAGGAAAGCAAGATTCATTAAGGCATTTGTTGTAAAGTTTGGAGACAACTGAAGCTACTTCGGCGGCGCACTTTTATAATAGCACAACCGGGATGATATCAGGTCCACATGCTTTTGCAGTATCAAGATTTCTTATGAGAGCATGCACCTGAGAAGGAGTGATTTTGTAGATCGTCTAGTGTGGTGTCTGTCTGCAAGGGAAAGTCACGGAGGGGTCGTTAGCAGGATTCAGTTTGGAGGTGGAAGCAAACTGACTGGCAAGCATGTTAGCCTTCTCAGTTGCAGAGCAAACAGCATCATGATTTTTTGATACTGAGGGAATTGTTGATTGTCCATTATTTACTACACTGTTGTAGATTTCCCAGAAGTCACGGGTTCCTAATTTCTGTTCTTCGATGCGTTTTTTCGTGATTTCAGTAAATTCTCTCTTAGCTGTCTCTATTTCTTTCTTACAGTTATTTCTGGCTTCTATACACTTCTGTATGTTTGAACTGCGCTTATGTCGGTTAAATTGGCGGTATTCATGCTGCCTTTGCGCTATGGCAGCTGCACAAGTAGAAGTAAACCATTGGGGAGTGTGGGGCTTGCTATAAAATTTGCGCGGGGGAACATGTGCTTCAATTGCCGTTTCGTTTTGAACCATTCAGTGGTCTCATTTGCACACTGTTCAGCAGGAAGTGAAAAGATATTTTGCCATGGGGCGTCTCTGATGAGGTCCCTGATAGCTTCCCAGTCAGCCTTTTTATAAGTTCAAAATAGTCTCTGTAGCTTCTGCTAAACTTCTGATAAGCTTCTGATAGATAAGTTTATTTATAAATTCAATGCATTATGATCATGATTCCAAGGGCTCTCCTTACGTTTTACAGAGGTTTATTAATTAATTTATTTTTATGCAATAGACAAAGGTACGAGGAATTGATCATAAACCAAATATATTACAAATAAATAGTAACAAAAGCATGAGAAACAACGATTCTGCCTAGTTGAATAATTTTTTATTCTTCCATTTTTCTTTTTACAAAGAAGTCACCACTTATCACGGCCCGTATGCCACTCGAGAATAAGGGTTAACGGTAATACATAAGTAGTGGAAATTTTATAAATAAGATTACTTAAGAGGGTCGTGTTTAAGTTGAACTTGAAGACCATAAAATTGTAGTTAGCTGGAGAGCCGGCAAACGGAAGAGAGTTCCACAGGCGTGCAGTTCTAAGAAGGAATCTTTGTTCATGGAATATACCTTTAGGTGTAGGCACAGATAAAGGTATGGGAAATTATTGATAGTGGTTTGCCCAAGATGAGTGTTTTTCGTGAAAGTTTGACGAGGAGGGACCATAGATTGAAGCTCAGACCAGAAGTTGCCATGAAAATAACGATAAAGTAGAGACAGGCTCGCAACATTTCTTTTGTGAGAAAGAGGTTGCTGGGAAAAGAAAAGGGCATCCCCCACTAAGCTACAA
>NC_136483.1:7714693-7799693 GCF_053919585.1 Euprymna scolopes | reverse complement strand
GGTGTCCATTCCCATATTTTTTCGCATTGCGACCAACAAGTTGGCAAGTTTAGTTTATTGGTGCATATTTAGTCACGTACTCTTGAGATGTTTTCCTTATTCTACACTATATATGCTCTGGACACCAATAAATAGACATTCATTGAGCTTGAACTTCTAAATTTACAAAATTTATACAAACAATCTTTTTATTATGAATTTTATTATTTATAAGTAGGATTTTTGAAATTCTTTACGATTGGTATATACAATAAATTAAGTAATACATACATGATAAAATTTGATATTTTCAACAGAGAATTATTTCATCTTAGCTTCTGATGGTGCTATCGAATTAACCGCTGCCACTACTCGACAGTTCCACAACATAATCATTTGTAGCATTCCCATACAGCAACTGCAGAGAGGAACTCGGTGTTAAAACAATACCACGTCTCCTAATCGTCTTCATTGGCTCGTGTAATTCTGCAGTATAGGAAAGCAACAACTAGGAACACAAACCCCTTCTCTCCCATGTGCATCTTCGATCGCCCAATTCGGCACTTCATACCCATCTTCCCAAGTAATTAACGACCGCATGAAACCTGGCGTAATACACGGACAGTATGTGGAGAGGCTCTGCGCAGCAGACACATAAAGGGTACCGAGAGACTATCAGAGCCTACACAGCGACTTGCACCACTCATCGTTGGGGATCAAGTTCGCATTCAAAACCAGATTGGATCTCGTTCACTAATTTGGGATACAACTGGTGTCGTCATTGAAGTTGGACGGGTCAGGAAGACTAATCATTCGCAACAGGAAGTTCCTACGCAAGTACATCCTCATATAACTGCCAACTCCGAAGCTAAGGATAAATGTTAACATGAAGCTCCAGCGTCAAACTCCCGCTTCAACATCTACTTCAAATGACGTGCCAACACTATCAGAACCCAAGACTCTTAGCAATCTCAACCTAACCGAAGGAACCAAATATTCCAAGTAACTCATCAGCCAGTATCATGCACCACTCTATCTTACCAGAAAAAAAATCGACTTGATGAACCCACTCTGTCACTAAGCCGAACCCACAGGGCTAAGATCGGTGACGAAGCGATGACTTCCCCGACTTTTTTCTTAAATTTCATACTGTCATCCCTCAACAAAAGCAGTATAATTTTAAATGAATGCATCTCAAAAGAAATGTACAGTTTACAGTAACATTATTTGTACGGAAGACAAACGCGTAACGTTTTGGAATAGTATTGAGAGATATTTATTTTTTTTTATGGAATTTTGTTATTGAAGGTAAATCATACAAATTGATGCAGGTAGTACAGTGAAATTGAAACAACAACAACAACCCGAACAACAGCAACAGGAACAAAAGATGTGAAGATGATGGCTGTCCCTAAAACGAGAACAATGTGTCTGTATTCTTCTTTTCCGTTCACCTTTACGCACAAAAAGACATGCTGTCACTTGGACGTAATGATTTACTATTTGGAAGCATGCCTACAGAAGATTTGCAAGATGTTAGTTTATGTTGCATATCAGAACAGTCAGGGAAGCAGGAAGCAAGGAAGGAAAATTTAAAGTCAATCTGCTCGAGGGAAGTAACAATTAGAGTAGAAAGCTTTCTGGCATTTAGGGATCTCACCGGCGAAGGAGTTTGATATTGTTGCTAAGCGGACTTGTCAGGAATATGTACCTCGAGAGGGCACAAGTGAAACGAGTTCAGCAGTACACATTCCATTAAAATATTTCTAAAACAAGCACAGTGATGCAATATTGCAGCGATGAGATATGGGTTTTGGACAAAACTGTGTTACCAATGACATAGAATCTGAAAACATATCTGCTATAGAAAAGTAAAAATCAATCGCAAATATGTACTGACTTTCCTTGCAAAAAATAGACCAACGCACCAACAAATAATGTGCCAGGTATTTTCTGAAAAAAATAACCCAGGATTATATTGATAAGGAAAAGGGGTCGCTCAATTATGATCAGAAGAATATTATAATGTTTGCCGAAGATCAAGGTTTGATGCCTTATGCGTTGAAGAGGATAACTTATCTCAAAAATGCAGAGTTTGCCACAAATAATTAGAGAGTGCGAGCCATCATATATCTAACTGTAAGGTGTTCCTGGTGAATCGCTACTCTATAATGCTAATAATGCAGGTTAAACTATCTGAATTAGACGATCTGTAAAAAAGAGAATATATACTAAAAAGAAATGTTGGCAATAAATTATACACTATCCACTATGACGACGCAATCCATAATAACAACATAACTAGACAACATAGCAATTAAGTTTGACGTAGTGATATAGGGCAATAAGGTCCTATATAACTATCCCTAATCATACTGGCTTATATATAGCTGAGAGGGAAAATATAACGAAATATCAAGGCCTTATAAACCAAATGAAAAGAAACAAAAATCTAAGAAAGATGTCTACCAACAATTATAGGACAACTGGGCTAATGTAAAATAAAAATTTAAAAAATACCATGAAAATATACGACAGTTCGTCAGATCATTCACCGTTAAAGGACTTGTACAAAAGGTAGAGGGATGCAACATTTGGTCGATGGGACAAGGTCTGAAGTTTAGATGACAGTTCAGGACCGATCAGATTGGCGACTCTATTTTAAACCTTGTCTAGGAGAAAGAGACTAGTGGTAGATGCACCAGCCTAAATATGCTAAAAATACTTCATACATGGGCGAATGGTGGCCTTATAGAGGTATATGATACTTTCTGGTGTTAGTATCTTTCTAGCACGGTAGAGAGAACCTATCTTCTTCGCAGCGGTCCTGCGATACTCTCGATGTAATTGTTCCAACTCATGTTTTCTGAGAGCGTGAAGCCGACGTGTTTAAAGGATGTACTTTCAGATAAAAAGTCACTGACCATTGCTATTGGTGGTAGACAAAGTTTCTTGTAATTATTGAAAGAAACAAGTTTAGTCTTCGCAGCATTGAATGCGACTATACATTTTTACCCATTTCACTACAGATCGGAGGTCATTCTGTAGTGTTTCTGCCATTTCTTTAGATATGTGTTCATTTGTTTTCCTGTCGTGTCTGTTATAGAGTCTGGTGTCGTCAGCATATATACCCATCTCACAGACAATTTTGTCAGGGAAGTCATTTATGAATATTAGGAATAACAGAGGTCCAAGGATATACCCCTGAGGCACTCCCGCATTTATATCATATAGTTTAGATGTACGACCGTGGATGACAATTTGGATTTTTCTCTTATCTAAGAAGGATTTAATTATGTCATGTATTCTTCCAATGATACCATATGATCTGATTTTCCTGAGAATACCTTCATGCCATAACCTGTCAAAAGCCATAAATATATCTAAAGCTACCTCTCTACCCTCTCCGCTTTGTCCATTGACTGGCATATACGTTCTGAGATTACAGTTTGAATGTCTGCTGTAGAACGGGCTTGTCTAAATCCATATTGTTGGTCAGTCAGAAGTTTATCATTTTAAGGTGATGAACTCGACCTTGGTAAATTATTGTCTCAAATATTTTGTCGAAAAGTGGGAGGAGGCTAATGGGGTCATAATAGGGTCAGTTCTTTCGCCAGAATTCTTGAAAACTGTTACTACAGAAGCAGTTTTCCAGCAGGCAGGAACGCAAGATTAATTAAGGCTTTTGTTGTAAAGTTTGGAGAGAATTGGAGCTACTTCGGCGGAGCACTTTTATAATAGCACAGCCGGGATGTCAGGGAGGTCATTTATGAATATTAGGAATATCCACATGCTTTTGCAGTGTCAATATTTTTTATGATAGAATGCCCCTGAGAAGGGTTAATTTTCAAATCGTTTAATGTGGCGTATGTCCGCAAAGGAAAGTCAGGGAGGGGGTGGTTGGAACGGTCCAGAGTGGAGTTGGAAGCAAACCGATTGGCAAGCATGTTAGCCTTCTCGGTTGCCATGCAAACAACCTCACGATTGTTGGATATTGGGCGATTGTTGATTGCATATTATTTACTACACTGTTATAGATTTTCAGGAAGTCCCGGGTCCCTAATTTCTGTGCTTCGATGCGTTTTATAGTGGTTTCAGTAAATTCTCTCTTAGCTGTTGCTATTTCTTTCTTACAGTTACTTCCTGCTTCTATATACTTCTGCCTGTTTGGACTGGACTTATGTCGGTTAAATCTGCGGTACGCATGCTGCCTTTGCGTGATGGCGGCTGCACAAGTAGAAGTAAACCATTGGAGAGAGTTGGGCTTGCTATAAAATTTCCGTGTGGGAACATGTGCTTTAATTTTGAACCATTCAGTGGTCTCATTTGCGCACTGTTCAGCAGGAAGTGAAAAGATATTTTTCCATAGGGCGTCCCTGATGAGGTCCCTGATTGCTTCCCAGTCAGCCTTTGTATAATATCTCGTGGTTTTGAGCAGTGGCTCTTCAGTTTTGGCTCTAAAGTTTAAGGCTATTTCACCTATTACCACTGCATAATCGGCGTTCCCAAGTGGGCTGTGGGCATTAGTTACAGAGTCATCGGGAACTGTGGTCAGAAACAGATCTAGAAGTGATGCGTGTTGTTCTTGCTGGTCTGGGAAATGGGTTGGAAACGTTACCATCTGTGATAGGGAATGAGATAATGAGAAGTTATATGTAGTCATACCAGCTGTGTCTGTGTGAGTAGAAAATCCAAGCCAGTTGCTGTGGTGGACATTGAAGTCACCAAATACATGTACTTGTGCGTTAATGTCAAGGGAAAGTGCGGTATCTATGCTGTCAGAGACTTTGTTTATCAGGGTACAATCCTAGGTTGAGGGAGAGCGGTAGAGAAAATAAAAGTAGCTAATGTTATGTTGCATATTAAGTTTAAAGCACACAAAGGGTTGATCGTCCGATTAAAGTATATTTTCTCTAGTCAAGGGGAGTGCGTTCCGAATATACACTACAAGCCCGTGTATATGTCTGTCAGAGTGCTTACGGCAGAGTAGGCGATATCCAGGCATGTTAAAGTAGTTAGAGAGGATGGAGTGTAGGTTAGTCTCACTTTGTGCTAAGATATCCGGGATGTAAGGAGAAATGCTTCGACACCATTTAAATTAGTTCTAAGCCCACGGATGTTCGGAAATGCAAGCCTCAAGGAAGAAGGCAGGTTAATATATATATATATATATATATATATATATATATATATATATATATATATATATTTACATAGGCGTCACCATTTATCAAGGCAGATAGACCACTCAAGGATAGGGGTTAAAGAATGTAGAGTAGTCAAAAGGACAATATAGTAATCAATAGTAATGGAAATTCGGTAAATTTGTTAACTGAAGTGGAACGGCTCATCAGAAACTTGTTCACGTTGGACTTGAAGACAACCATATTATAGACAGCTGGAAAGCAGGAAAACGGAAGACAATTCCACAGGCGTGCAGTTCTAAGAAAGAAGCTTTGATCATGGAATCTATGTTTAGGTTTAGGCACAGATAAAGGGTGGGGAAAATTATTGATAATATTTTCAGCTAGTCTAGTGTTTCTTGTGAAAGTTTTGCGAGGGGGGACCATAGATTGAAGCTCAGTCGAACACTTTCCATGAAAATAACGATGCATCAGATACAAACTCGCAACATCTCTTCTGTGAGATAATAGTTGCAGCGAAGAAAAAAGGACATCTCCCACCAGGCCACGAAGTCTATTTTGAACACTATCAAGGCAGGACAAGTCTTTTCTAGCAGCTCCTGCCCAGATGTGGCAACAGTATTCCATCCTTGTACGTATCTGGCTCTTATATAGATAGAGAATTGCATCAGCAGTGGATATCTACCGGATCGATAGAAGGATCCGACCATTTTTTTAGCGGCCTTGACAACAGATTTGATGTACGTATTCCATTTAAGATCAGGAGTAAAGGTCAAGCCCAGAAGCCTGTCAAAACTTGATGCCTCCCCAAGACGATAGCCATTCATTTTAATTGATGCCAGGTGGGGATCAGAACGTTGATGATGTAAAGATAGAAGCTTGGTTTTAGATGCATTAAAAGTAACCAGCCACTCCTTTCCCCATTGTACAACGTGATCAAGGTCAGAGGAGAGAGAATCGGAGAGAACTTGGTCGTTTACTGTCTTAGATGTGCTACCATAGATGGTAATGTCGTCAGCAAAAATGTCTATAAATGATGTAAGGATGTGATTTGGAAGATCATTAATGTAGATCAGGAAAATAGTTGAGCTCAGGATGGACCCCTGAGGGACTCCAGCATTTATACTGTGAGCTTCTGATTTTGGCCCATCAACTACTACTCTTATGAACCTATCAGAGAGAAATGATTTAATAATTGAGAAGACATTTCCAGCTATACCATAGCTGGAGATCTTGTGAAGTAAACGTTTATGCCATACCCTATCAAAGGGCTTTGATATGTCAAGAGCAATTGCCCTAGAAACGTTGCCTCTGTCGAGAGATTCACTAATCCTATGAGATATAAATGTATGCACATCTGCTGTAGATCTAGCAGAACGGAAACCATATTGTGTGTCACTAAGAAGGTTATTTTAGCTGAGATGGTTGATTACTTCTCTATTTAACACAGATTCCAGCAACTTACTCATGACGCACAGGAGACTTATTGGCCTGTACTGAGAGGGGGATGAATGATCACCTGAATTCTTAAATACAGGGCATACTGATGAGATTTTCCAGGGTGATGGGAAGCAAATTTCCTTAAGACAATAAGACAACGTTTAACAGTTTTGTAAGTATGGGTGCTAGTTCTGGTTGAAGTTTTTTGAGTACTATGATTGGAATACCGTCAAGGCCGGTCGCTTTACTGGAATCAAGGTTTTTTATTAGCTTGGTAACATCACATACATATATTTGTATATCACATAGTGTGTTTTCTGATACAGGAGGAAATATTGTGGGTTGGCGGCCTTGGTTGCAAAGGGTAGTATTGGCTGCAAAGTTATTGGCAAAGAGTTTGGCTTTGTCTGATGCTGACGAGATTAACTCAGGTTCATTGATGATAGTTGGGATAGAGCACACGCTTCTGTTCAGGATTCTGTTTGCAATTTGCCAAAACTGGTGGGAACCAAGCCGCTGCTCAGCTACTTTGGACTTGACGGACTGAGCATACAACGCTCTTGCGTTCTTTATTACTTTCTTACAATGGTTGCTGCCAGTCCTGAAAGCGTCTTTAGTTTCCATACATCTATTACGTTGGAAGCAGTGGAAAAAGTGATTTCTGTGCCCAATAGCGGAAGCACATTCTGGAGAAAACCATGGCTGGCTGTTAGGTTTTTGCTGGAACTTTTTCGAGGGTATGAAATTGTCTATACCTACGATTAACCATTCTGTCAGGTCTGATACTATAGACGACACATCCTTTTTAAACATGGAATGCAGAGGAAGATCCGATATAAATGTACGGAAACTATCTCAGTCAGCCATAGTGTATCGATATACTGTACGATGGAGAGGTACGTCTGAGGACTAATTACATTTCATTTTTATCTTAATTGATACAACTGAGTGGTCGGAAGATCCAAGAGGAGACAGAACGGAAACTGAACATAGTTCAGGGCAAGTTGTGAGAAAAAGGTCTAGGAGACTTGCATACTGGCCGTCATTGTCGGGCACACGGGTGGGTTCGTGAACAATCTGAGTGAGGTCATAAGCAATGGAGAAATCATGACAGAATCTCCCTTCATCATCGGTCTTGTTTGAGTGGGTCAACTATTCCACATTGTGAACATTGAAGTCTCCACATACGTGAATGTTAGCTGAAGGATGTGCTGATAGAACTTGGTCAATTTTCTCAGATATGCTATTAAAGATAGTAACTCCGCTGTTATGGGGGCGATAGAGAGTAAATATAAATGCCGTAGTCTGAGCTAGTGCTACTCGGAAGCACATATAGGGTAAGTTAGGATCTTCTCTGGAGATGTCCCTATCACATGGAAAGCCATCTTTTATATAGGCACATATTCCATGCCCAAGGCGATCTTGGTATCAGATTTGGAAGTTAGGTTAGAGTATCCTTTAATTACGAACTCATTTAGGGAAATAGTCTGTCCAATTCCAGTTTCGCTTAAAAATAAAAGGTCTGGTTTTGTCTCCTGTAATTGGGCTTCAACCTCTGAAAGCTTAAAACGTAGACCCCAGATGTTGGAGAAGGAGACATGGTAGTGGGGGTCTACGTTGGAAGTTTCAGGTCCGGGTTTAATCGTGTATTTGTTATTGAAACTTGTCATGATGGAATTTTGGAGTTTGTGGACTAGATCGCCAGACTTGCTTAGAGCAGGGCAGAGAGGGGAAACAAAAAGAGAAAAGTAACGAAGAATTTTTTTGTAGCACATGATAAGGTAAAGCCGTAACAATTACCCACTAGTATGGCATCGAGAGGCCCCACCAGAGACTACTGCATAGTCCAGAATCCATTCACCAAATGGCAATACAGCAGCCCCAGTACTTTGCGCCTGCTGATAGGGCAGCCTCCTTAGTGGTTAATCCAAGGTTCGGGTCCCTGTCTATCAGGCGGATAACATCATCCCAGATAAAACGTTTATCTCCAGCACCCTTACTAGTGACATGGCTACAGGGATAGACATAGAACAGAGAATTTCCGCCATCTCTGTCGACTGTTCACGCAAAATACTGCCGACCTAGAATACAGCTTTTTCTTCTTCCTTTGTCAGAAAAATCACTTATTAAAAAAAATGAGGACTGAGTGACAAATAAAGAGAAGCGAGAGTAACGGGAGCTGCCGACAACGCTTCCACAAAACGTTCTCTACTCTCCTTTAAAAAAATCTATTAAGTATTGTACTTAATAAAAGTCAAACTGGCATGTTTTTTAAAGGGAACGTATGGTGATAGATTCACCTCTCACGAATTAACAATGAATACAATTTCCTAATCTGTTCATGCAATCAACATGGTAGATATAATAAACATGTATGACGAGAAAACGCTATCATTAAATAAAACAATCAGGAGATAAAAATACAAATTAAGTACTGAAATAGAATGTAGTTATTAATATTAGAAATTAAAAATAACAAATTAAAATACACTTATCTCGAACACGCATTCGTCTCCAGAGTGCAAACTGATTTGAGAATACTTTTAGCTTTAATATCAGCGCCCCAAAAGACTTTTTTAAAAATTAACCGTTAAAACAAAAACGTGATCGCTTTCTGAATTTTTGCGAGTGACGTTTAAGAAATTAATTTTCCTCCTCATTTGGTTTTTCTTCCTTCAGACAGGACGCATTTACTTGGCAGTTCATGAGACACTAAAAAATTCAATCTACAAATACTGCCAAAAGTACCCGACTTTATGGTGTCATAGACATGGACATAAAAATAGAGTATCAGTTTAGCAGATCTTTTTATGAAGCCGCATAAACACTTCGTTTTCAATACATTTCTTTTATTCTTTTTTCAATACATTTACATATAATTTATTCATTGTATATTTTTATGTGTACGTTTGGACCTCAGTTAGTATTTTCATCATTCAACAAAAAAAGAAACAACAAAAAACTACTTCATAAAAATGAACTAATTCGCTTCTTTTCTTCCAGTCCGAAAAAATATCTACAATTCAAAAATAGCACAGGTTCCCGACTTTGATCCCAGTACGGATGCGTGAAACGTTGTCTCTATATATCGAAGATCTAATTTGCGTTTTCTAGCTATTTCTTTTTCTCTCACTTGAAACATGCATGCGTTTCAGCGTTTCGTCTTGACAGTTTAACGCTTAGTAACCTCCTAGAGGTCAGGTAAACCAATCTTATTATTACACAGGAAAGGTCACTTGTGGACCTGATTTACTAATAAGAAAAAAAGGCGCCGTCTAGAGGCGTTTCCATTTGCCCACTGACCGGCAACCCTGTCCCAATAAGGGTAATTGCTATGACTTAACTCGATGCCCTCGGGAGTAAAGTGACTATATAAGAGGGTCCTCATCTTTCGACACTTGTGCATTTAATAGAACAAATTTCACAGCAGGATACTTCGTATTGTTTCACCTTTTCGTCTGTCGAATAATTTTGCGTTTGTGAACAGTTTTATTCAAAGATTCCAGTTTTTTTTTCTTGTGTGGCAAGGAGGTACTTTATTGTTCTTTATTTTGTGGGATAATCTATTTTGATGTTATTCTATTGTAGTACTTATTTTTATTTTGCTATACTTTCGACTAGTGAGTAGCGAGAACGGACATTGCTATAAGATAAAATAAATAAAATAAATTGATTTTTAAAATTCGTTTGGTTCACCGACTTTTGGCTGATGCCGCCATTAAACGATAATAGTAAAATATAAAGAAAAGAAAACAAAAACAAGTACGCACAATAGTTAAATAGTAATAAAGAAATACAGAAAAAAAGAAGCGCTTTCTAGCGAATAAACGCAGAAGAAAAATACAAGAAGAAAATGGACGACAGGAATAAGTAAAAAAAAAAAATAGGGAGACAACAAATATGATATCGATACAGAAAAATATGCAGAAAAAAAGAAAAAGAAGAGACAAGAGACACAAGAAAAAAAGAATGAAAAAAATAAATAAGAAAACATAAATTATGCAATATCATAGAATAACCATATATGGTTCTTAGAAAAGGATCGGAAAAGAGAGGGGAAATACGAATAAACACAAATATACCCTCTCTTATTTTATATCTCATCTTGAGTTGAGCATATTGAGAAGTGATACACGAATTACCATTAGCATATAAGCGACGCTCTTTGTGTAATCAAATCGAGCGGAGGTATTTCGGACGATGTCAAAACATCGTTAAACTGACTACTCGCTCAGCAGCCGCCAATAGCGTAACGGTTGGGAGCCTTGACTGTCGTACAGACAGTCGGGTTTTAATCCTTGCTTGAGGTAGTTGCCTGTCTAGCCGCACTGATGAGCTGCGAAACAGTACTGTATGTGGATGACTGTATATATATTATACACGCGCACACACACACAAATATATATATATATATATATATATATATATATATATTATGTGTGTGTGTGTGCGTGATATTGAGACACTTTGCCTTAACCGGATCGGGTTTTAGTAAATGTTGGATAAGGCTCTTATGTTGGAATACGTCGTAAAAGCCTTATCAAGTTCACCAGCTAATCAAAACCTGAACCAACGTGTTTAGCCAATAAAAATTGATGCATGCTTTTTATAAATTAGAAATAAAAAAAAATAGTTTTTTATCCCGGACAAATTTAATCAGTCTGACACTAACTCTAACCTTAAACTCTATCCCTAAAACCAACCCCATAAAAATAGTTTTTAATTAAGCACAAATTTAGTTTGTCCGACACTAACCCTGCACCCTAAGCTTAAACCCTAATTTTGAAACTAACACTAAAAATAGTTTTTAATGACGCACTAATTTAATCAATCCGACCCTTACCTTAAACAATAACCTTAAACCTTAACCCTATAATTTACCCTTAAAATATTTTAAAATCCTGCACAAATTTAATCAATCCGACCCTTACCTTAAACAATTACCTTAAACCCTAACCCTATCATTTACCCTTAAAATATTTTATAATCCTGCACAAATTTCATCAGTCCGACCCTAACGCTAATTTAAACCTTAAGCCTAACACTAAAACCAAACCTGGAAAATAGTTTTTAATCACGCACAAATCTAATCAGTCACTGAACTTAAACTGTAATAACCCTATAACCAACCCTGGAAAACAGTTTTTAATCACGCACAAATGTATAAGTCCGACGCTAATTATATACCAGATGCTTAAACCTTTACCATCAACCCATTACTAAAATTTGTTTTTAATGACGCACAGATTTAATCAGTCTGACCCTAACTTTAAACCATAATCTTATACACTAATCCTAAAATCAACTCTAGAAATAGTTTTAAATTACACAAAAATTTAATCAGCCCAACCCTAACACTAATCCTAAAATCTAACTCTGAACCAACACTAAAAATATTTTTTTAGCACGCAAAAATTAAATCAGTCTGACCAACCCCCTGACCTTAAAGGCAACTCTAAAAATGTTTTTTAATCGCGAACAAATTTAACCAGTCCAACCTTAACTATAACTCTCAATCTTAAACCCTAACTCTAAAACCAACCCTAAAAATAGTTTTTAATTACGAACAAATGAAATCAGTTCGACCCTAACCTAAAACCCTTACTTTTAACCCTGCTTTTTAACCAACTCTGAAAGCACGCACAAATTTAATCAGCCTGACACTTACCTTAAACCTAAACGGAAAACACTTATTCTAAAATAAACTTTAACATAGTTTTAATCATGCACAAATTATATCAAAAATGGGTATTATACCATAAAGCATAACTTTAAACCCTAACTCTGTAACTAACCATAAAATAGTTTACAATCACACACAAATTTAAACCCCAACACTAAAATGAACTTTAAACAAGTTATTAATGACGCACAAATTTAATTAGATTGGCCCTAATCCTACACCTTAATCTTTAACCCTAACCCTAAAACCAACCATGAAAATAGCTTAATCACCCACAATTTTATCAGACAGACACCATCTCTAAGCCATAAACACTTACATTAAAACTAACCCTAAAAAGTGTTTTAATCACGCACAAATCTATCAGTCTGGCCCTAACCCTACCCCATACCTTCACCTTAATCCATTAACCTAAAATCCGCCAAAAATCAGTTTCTAATCACTTGTTCGTAACTTATCCTAAACTTAAACATTCAAATCCCATAACAAAGCCTGGATACAATTATTAATCACGCAGAAATCAAATCAGTCCGACACTTACCATAAATCAATACCTTAAACACCGACTATAAATGCAAACCTAAAATAGGTTTTTACTCATGCACAAATTTAATCAATCCGACTCTAACCCTAAAGCATTACTTTAAACCCTAATGCTATAAGTAAATCTCAAAATAGTTTTTAAACACGAACAAATTTAATCAGTTTCACCCTAACACTAAACCCTAAGCTTAAAACCTAACCATAAAATCAATCCTAAAAATAGTTTGTAATCAATCACAAATTTACTCGGCC
Organism: Euprymna scolopes; assembly: GCF_053919585.1. Classification (NCBI taxonomy): domain Eukaryota; kingdom Metazoa; phylum Mollusca; class Cephalopoda; order Sepiida; family Sepiolidae; genus Euprymna; species Euprymna scolopes. The sequence goes on along the minus strand of NC_136483.1, from coordinate 7,786,652 downwards.
CAGCACTAACTGTAAACAATTACCATACACCCTAATCCGAAAGCAAACTCCAAAAATTATTTTTATTCACGCACAATCTCCATCAGTACGACCTTCACCATAAACCCTTACCGTTAACTCTAACCCTACAACTTACACTAAAAATAGTTTTTAACCATTAGCTTAAATACTAACCTTGACATATCTGTTAGAATCTGCCGAGCGCTTATCAAATTCATCAGGCAATGAAAAAGAGAACCACAGTTCTTCGCCAATAAATATCGAAGAACACGACTTTTTATAAATTGGAAGTAAAAAAATAGTTTTAATCACGGACAAATTGGATCAATCCGATACTAACCCGAAATTTAACCTTATATCCTACCCATAAAACCATCTCTAAAAATAGTTTTTAATCATGAACAAATTTAATCAGTCCGAACCTACCGCTAATTTTTACATAAGACCTAACACTAAATCATAGATTTTAATCACGCGTAAATTTTATTAGTCCAATCCTAACTGTGAACCCTATACACTAACTTCATAACGAACCCTTAAAATAGTTTTAAATCACGCACAAATTTAATCAGACGGACTCTTACCCTGAACCTTAACCTTAAACTCTTACATTAAAACAACCATTAAATTAGTTTTTTATCACGCGTAAATTTTATCAGTCCAGCTCTTACGGTACACTCAAACTCCATCAGTCGACGGTCTTGGTATGACCTTAAACTATATCCAGTGGTAAGGCCCCAGCTTGCGGGCTTTGGGTGGTGTGGAGCAACCCTTTAATTACCATTGCTCCCAGGTTCACTCTGACCCGGAGTGATAGTACCTGTTAGGGTTCCAACTATGGGTTAAATAGAAATCGACGTGAAAACAACAAATATATTCTATTAAAAAATTTTTCTTCAAAATCTTTGGATTCGGCATTAAATAACCATAGAAGGGTTGATATGCCGTAAAACAAAAAGAACCAACCAATCAATCCATCAGTTGAACCCTAACTTAACGTCAACATTTTTCTTTTATATTCTGAAAACTTTCTTTAACAAAACAAAAATAATTTAAAAAAATCTAATAAAAATAAATATTAAAAACTTACCAAAAAAAAAAAAATCAAATTTTCTGCTCAAGCCCCCCTCTTTGTGTTGAACACTTTATAAATAAATTTTCACCCGACGCATATTTAAGCTATTAAGCGAAGCTCACTATTAATTTGTTTGTAAACAAGCTGATTGTTAGAGCACTCTGTCGACAAGCGGTTGTGGACTTAATACACATTCGAGGAGAAATATTAACGGAACTGATTCGTGGTCGGTAGGTGAGAGCTGCAGACTGTCAATGCGACGGTGATAGGTCCGATCCACAGCTGGTGGAAAATGTATGTCTAGCCGCACTGATGAGTTGTGATACAACGAAACAGTACTGGATGTGGATGACAATATATATACATATATATATATATATATATATATATATATATATATATATATATATATATATATGAGCGAGATAAGTCACAGATTAAAGATAAAGTGAAATATCCTGTTAGATATTACTTTGAGGTAATACTTTCAGCGTGATCCTAGCCAAAATGGTAAAGCTCAATATTTTAAAATAGAGCAATATATAAGTTTAATGGTTAAAGTGAAATTCTGCAAATAAAATATAAACACGTATATTCGAGTTAAGGATTTATTGTTTGACACAAGGAATATATAGAAGGGATTTAAATCCATGGATTAAGGAAATTAACATAACTTCCTTCTATATATACCTTGTGTCAAGCAAAAAATAGGTGTTTATATTTTTATTTGCAGAATATAACTTTAACCATCAAACTTATATATATGTACTAGCATGGGTGCCCGGCGTTGCCCGGGTATTTGGAGGTGGATGTTGAGCAAAAAAAAAAGTGGTCAATTTTTTTTTAAACTTTGACCCCTATTATGACCCTTAAGATTTATTGTTTTAGGCTCAACTCAAATTATTAAGTTAGATCCATGTCCAAGGAACCTATATCTAAAATTTCAAGTGTGTAGACCCAAAATTGTCGGAGGAGTTTGGTAGAGTCCTCAAAGGTCAAATCGTAGAAATTTGACCCCTTAATCGCCAAATTTCGTGCCGAAAACCAATCACATAGATTTTCCCAAATCTCAGTACCCTGTATATCTAATTTAAAGTCTATAGACTTAAAATTGACAGAGTTATTGCGTAGGGAAATGTACACACACAGAAACACAGACAGACAGACACTTTATCTTATATATATATATATATATATATATATATATATATATATATATATATATATATGTGCTTCTATTTATTTAAACGATTTTGTAAAAAATATTTATTCATGAAAGTTATTGTATATTGCAGGTATATTTTATATTTTTGTTTTATACTTTTTTTATTTTTTCTATTGTAATTATTATTTGATGAATGTTGTTATTTATGTTTTTTTTTTCAATTTGATCGACGCACTGCCTATTCTGGCCGTTTTGATCCAACATCACGGAAATGCAATAAGTACAAAAGTACAGATGTAGATGATGTCATAAGAAATAACAAATTAATTACATATGACTATAACTCACCATTTTGCGTATTAAATACTTCTGGTGTAATTGGACTTTTATACGAGTATTCAGATACAATGAACAGAACATAACACATCAAGCTTATTCCGTTCATGAATTTGATACACGTGAAAAAGCCGAAGGTTTTATCGGCTGAAATTATGAATAATAACATCTATGATTAAAACTGTAATCTTAATTATTTTCCATCTCCAAAATATGAAACATAACCCCCATATATATATATATATATATATATATATATATATATATATATATATATATATATATATATATATATATATACACGTGTATATTGGATTTTACTTGTGCAAATGGACACTCAATTAACTTTCTTGGACTTATATTTTTTGATTTTACCGTCATTGGATTATTTACCTTTCACCAGACTATCCATTCACATGTAATCACCTTTTTCTTCACCATACTCCCTCTGCTTCATTTTAGGTATCAAGTAAGATCTTTGACTTACTTGTTGTTTCATCAAATACTTTTGTATGCAAAATCCGATATCGCGTTTTGCTAATTCCTTCCCTCTGATGAGAAGGAAAGTATTTTTTCGAAACCCTGCGGATTAAGGACTATCCATTTATCTAGTGTTTCCTTTTAAGATTAAATATGTTTTTAACTCTTTTTCAAAGTGTTTTTAACATGTTTTATTAACTGTTTGCTCTTACATATATATATATATATATATATATATATATATATATATATATATATATGTATGTGTGTGTGTGTGTGTGTGTGTGTGTGTGTAAAACGCTTACTGACGAGTAGATTAATTATTGATTAAGAGTATATATAGAAGCAGAGGGATGCACAGTTTATTATACATATTTACATGTGTATATAAAATATGTTCTAAACAATAAATAAATAAATAACCGGTGTCTAAATTATGTTAATGGATAATTCTTTCTGTTTGCCGGAGTAGAAAGTAAGGTATTTATTATGTATTGTTTTTAGAATTGTCGACTTTTCAAAATCAAAATGGTGGTCAAGCTCTATAATATGGCGTTAATGGTGTTGTTTATGTTTGCCCCTTTTATATTTGTATATTCTTTTGGCGAGACTTCATTATGTTTCGCCAATCTATATCTGTCCACAGTCACGGCAGAGTATGGAGTATATGTTAGCTTTGCTCTTGAAATTAGAGTTGAGTTTATGGATTATATCTTTGATTATTGAGGAAGTTATTTCAGATGTTTGGTTTATATTTTTTATATATGACGTTGTTGTTACTATTGATTAGTATGATAATACTTCTCTTAAGTGTTTTTAATTATACGGCTGTCTTGATTGCGCTTCAAGATTTCTAGGGCGTTTCTTTTGGCGTTTAGTAAGAAGTGTGGTGGATATTGCAATTATTTTTTTAAATATCCTATTTTAATAATACTGTCGGTATGAAAGATCATTTCTATAAGAAAAAGCTGCGAAAATATATCAGTACTCTAATTACAACCCAGTCCAACAGGAGCAAGAGAAACTTTTTATTGAAATGAGAATGTACTAAAAACTCATACCAACTCTCCTATACTATTTTCCTCAGAAACGTCAAGCAATATCTCTATTCATACACTTAAATAAAGAAATAACAAATTTACCAAAGGCGCTATTTTAGAATTAAAGAACATTCAATTGTTGGTCTAACAATTTCTTTTCGTGAGTTTTTAATTCTGTGATAAACGCAAGTAAATAATTGGATTTGCAAGCAAGTAATAGTAATAATCTATCAGGGAAACGAGCTGACAGCTGGAAGTGTGCAAGAAGATAAAAAGGTCACGTCTACTATGTAATCAAAATGATCTCTAAATTAATCCAAATAAAATGGTGAATGAAAAAAAATTTGCAAACATAGCATGTTATTCGATATAAAATACAATAAAACACCTTACAATTTGTTGTTATCAAGTAAGATCTTTGACATACTTGCAGTTTCATCAAATACTTTTGTATGCAAAATCCGATCCCGTATTTTGCTAATTCCTACCCTCTGATGAGAAGGAAAGTATTTTTTCGAAACTCTGCGGATAAGGACTATCCACTTATCAAGTATTTCCTTTTCAGATTAAATATGTTTTAACTCTTTTTCAAAGTGTTTTGAACATGTTTTATTAACTGTTTGCTCTTACATATATATATATATATATATATATATATATATATATATATATATATACATATATATATAGCCTTATTTTTTATCAATCTTTCGGCATATAAAACTTTATTGAACTCTCTTACCTTTCGTAACAATAAATACTTTTCTATCCCCCCTCTCTTTCTTTTTCTCTCTCTCTTCCTCTGTCTCTGTCTCTTCTTTCTATATATCTGCACATATATTTCGTATTATTTGGACTCTTCGGACTAGTGCTTCCATCCTGACTTTCATTTTCACAACGTTTCGATCTAACCTGCTACCTTCTTCAGGCGTATTTTGTAAAACTCGGTAATCTTTCTGTTAAACTCGGGAATCTGCATGGCATTCTGAATGAATCCCTTTGTATAAGTAACGTAAGTAGCATGCTCTCGTTCTGTCAGTAATGATAGGATAGAAGTTCTCTGTAATTTGTAATGGTATTTTCGGTTGTCTACACAGTGGATTGTATCTTTGATCTTCAGAAATAGCTCACATTTACACCTTAATTTTTACATACAACAAAGCTCATATCTTTATATCATCAACGCTCTGATCCCCATCTAGCATCAATTGAAATGGGTGGCAGTCGTCTAGTGGAAGCTCCATGTTTTGATACGCTTCTGCGCTTGACCTTTACTCCTGACCTGAAATGGAATACGTACATCAAGTCAGTTGCCAAGGTCGCTGTAAAAATGGTAGGATATTTCTACTGCTCCCAAAAGATATCTCACTCCTGATGCAATTGTCCATCTGTATAAAAACCAAGTACGTCCAAGGATGGAGTATTGCTGCCACATCTGGGCAGGAGCTGCTAAAAACAGCCTATCCTGCCTTGAGGCAAAGTACTCAATAATTTATTAAAATATTATCTCCAAGGATAGGGTACTGCTGCCACATTTGATCAGGAGCTGCTAAAAATACAGCATATCCTGCCTTGACAGTGTACAAAATAGGGCAGTGTACAAAATAGGCGCATAAGCCTGAAGAGTCCTAGAGTGGATAAAACGCGGAATATTCAGTGTAGCTTAATCGCCATATACATTTTATACCCCTAACTAGCTCTACCTACATATTGAGCACTTTTGAAGTAAATACTTAAAATTTACGCATAAATCTCTACGTTCGTATATAAATTTATGTGAGTAAATTAAGTAGTTATATCATATATAAATATATATATAATTATATATATATATAATTATATATATATATATATATATATATATATATATATATATATATACTAGACGTATTATCTGTTGGTAATGAGCAAGATATAGTATGTTGCCTTAGAATGTCATCACTTTATGCATTAAATATTAATCTATAACAGGCACGAGGGGAACACACATGAACACATATCTAAGGAAATGGCAGAAACACTAGCGGATGACCTTCAATCTGTAGTGGAATAGGGACAAAACATGGATGGTTACATTCAATCCTGCCAAGACTAAGCTTGTTTCCTCCAATAACTACAAGAAACCTTCTCTGCCACCAATAGCAGTAGCCAATAACACATTACCTGAATGTACTTCTTTTAAAATCCTCGGCCTGACGTTTACAGCGAACATGAACTGGAACAGATACATTGAGAGCATTGTCAAGGCTGCTGCAAAGAAGGTATATCCTCTCTACCGTGATAGAAAATTACTTACGCCTGAAAGTATCCTGTACTATAAGGCCACCATTCGCCCAGGTATTAAGTACTGTTGTTACATTTGGGCTGTGCATCTGCTGCTTGCCTCTCACTCCTGGACAGGGTTAAAAAAGAGTCGCCAACCTGATAGGTCCTGAACTGTCAGCTAGGCTTCAGCCTCTGTCCCATCGATGAAATGTTGCATCCCTCTGCCTGTTCTACAAATACTTCAATGGTGAATGCTCTCACGAACTACAAGATAAACGCGACAAGCAACTAAGTCCCACCCCTTTACAGTAGAAATCCCTAGGTGTAAGAAAGCCTTTTACTCCAATAGTTTCTTCCCCAGAACTGGAAGTCTTTGGAGCTCCCTTCCGGGATACTACTTCCCAACCGTACTAATATGCAAAAGTTCAAGTGTAATGTGAACAAACCTCTTTCTACTCATATTCCTTCATAATGCCGCCGCAACCTATGTTCCCGATGGTAGCCCCCTAACTTCAAAGTTGCACTGTGTCTCGATGGATTTAAAATGTATTTTAAAAAAAAATGGTTAACCCAGTAAATTTCGTGAAAAATGTTCATAAAAACATACAAAATAATTATATATATATGCATATATGCATGTATATATGCATATATACATAGATATATACATATATATACATATATACATATATACATATATACACATATATAGATATATATAGAGAGATATATATACATATACATATATACATATATATGTATACATATATATATATATATATATACATAATTATTTTGTATATATGTATATACATATATATATATATATATATATATATATATATATTAAGGGATTTAATGGCACTTGTTAAACATCTCAAATTCAAAAGGTTCCTCAGATTTGACCTTGACCTTTTACAAAAATATGAATTTTTATGATAAAGGAACCAACTTTAAAATACGATATCTCGGTTGTTTATGGCCTACAAAGTTCATTCATATATCATTTTAAAGTACTGGGATAGATCTATAATCTTATTTGGGAATATTTTTTTCAAACTTAAATTTATAAAGTTGACCTTAACTTTTAACCTGAATTATCTCAAAAACCGCTCTTTCAATTTCTTTTAAATTTTGACAGAAGATTTTCTCTCTTATGACAGTATATATTCCAAATTTCGTGATGGGCCTTTCCGTAGAACTAACGTTAAAAACGTTTTAAAGAAGAAGGCAAATTAAAAATGGTGGAACGTAGTACTTGCGACTTCATATAAAACATTTTTATATTCCCCACTATGGTCAAGTTTTATGTCTTTGCAAAGCTATTTTGATGCTGATTAATATTTATACAAAGATCATTGTCAAAAAGTAAAAAAAAATAAATTCTGTTGATGAAACTGAATTTTCTTCATTTGTTTTAGTTTTTGTTTTTTGTTTTTTTAATGAGACACAGATTTTGTTATGAAAAATAGCGATATAATTAGTGTTGAGGCAGTTAATCAGAATCTAGAAAATCCATAAGTTTTTTTAGGTACCTGAATCCGAAAACTTATATGTGACAAACCAATGAAAAGTAGTGTTTCAAACTTATGTGACGAAACGATACCAAAAAATGTTAAACATTTCTTTTGCTTGTATTAGAAGATAATATTTATTTATTTCTAAGCTACTAGTAAAAATAAAAGCTAAGAACATAAAAATATTATGTGTAAGTTGTATTTCCATTAATTTTATGTAGAATTTTCGCAGATAGTTTTTATTAAAATGGTGAACCTGTAGGAGCGTTACTCCTACTAAAAATATGTTGCTGTTCAGTTTCTTGCTATTTTTCAGTGGATTATTATTTAATGGACACTAATATGCAAGATTAATAAAGAAAAGAAGTTAATATTTCGACATTTTTAAAGGTTGCTCACTTTTTAGTTACGACGTTATAGTAAATCGATACCCTATATTTTCTTCTCCAAAACGGCAACTAATCAATGATTTTTATTATAATTTTGTTACGTTTTAATTTTTACATAGTTTAATGATTAGCAATATTATAAACATTTATATATTAACTATAAAATACAGTTTCACTAAATATTTGCAACTGTTCCTTTGGTTAATTATGGGTCTCCATGCTTTATTTGGTAAAAAGAGACAAACTAGAGACCGTAGTAATCTTTGCAATAGTTTATTTTTCGCACAATACTATTTTTAAATCGTCTTTTATCTGGCGATGAAATAGATGGCAAGAGTCGTGTTTATATTATAACTTAATATTAAAATCAAATTTAAACATTTTTTTTTTAATTTATGTTGTAACGGAACATTTTGAAATAATGGAGTTTTAATTTTTTTTAAATTAATTAACTTTTAGGAAGTTTTTTTTTTCTTCACAATTCAACGGGAGAAAAAAACGTTATTTTAAAAAAGGATAAAATAATATTACATTTATATTAATTTTTAATTCCAAATTCAAGGTAAGTTTTTGTCCAATTTGTGCATTTAAAATGTAAAAAAATAAATATGTTGTATTTATTGGAACTCTTACTTTCATAATAAATAGTAGTTTTGATCGATTTAAATATATTTTGTTAAAATTTTGAAAATAGAATAAATATAGAGGTGGGGGTACTCGCCAAAAAAAGATTTATCCTCGTATATTTTACGAAAATTTCATTGCATATATAATTTCATTCTAAAATAGATAAGTATCGAAAACTTCAGGAAAATCTGACCATTAGTTGATTTTTGCTAGATTTATTAACGCGGGTGTGTTTCACGTTTGGAATGCTTACTGCATGGGAACGTTGTTTGAAAGCGTTATTTATGTAAACATGAATTTTCGTCTCGCATTTTTATTAATTTCTTCAGTGAAAAAAAAATGGAAAAAGTTTTACTTGTTTATTATACTCTTTTTTTAAATGGTACAAAAGTTATATTTATAATATTAACTTATAATAAAGTTACATCGTGTTACATATAGGGGGTTTATTCTGGAGCGAACTCTGGTGGTGTCTAGTGTTTTGTAACTATTCTGAATTTAATAAAAAAAGATATTATGAAACTTGGATTCAACCTAAAAAACTATTGAAAAATAGCACGTTATCAAACATACATAAGCACTTTTTTCTCCTATTTTGTAAATACGAAAATAGGGTTGTTTTTCGTGTGTGCTGAAAACGAATATCACATTTAAATTTCCGTAAATAAGTAGTTTTCCGGGTAATATATAATGATAGTCTTTGTTATAAGTGATGGCCATTGTTGTATTTGTAAGCACACACATTTTTACCGGCAAAAATATTTTCAAATTAGGAATAATACAGGTCCGAGGATCAACTCCTGATGTACACCTGCATTTATATAATATGGTTTAGATGTACAACCGTCAACGACAATCTGGGTTCCTTCCTTTAAGAAGGATTTGATTATTTTAAGTATTCATCCAGTGACATGATTTTCCTAAGAAGACCATCATGCCATACGCTATCAAAATCCTTAGATACATCTAGGACTACATCCCTACCGCCCTGCTTTATCCAGTGTATGGCTCAGAGATCACAGTTAGGATATCAGCTGTTGACTGGACTTGTCTAAATCCATATTGTTGGTTGTCAGAAGTTTAGTATCTCTGAGGTGGTCGACTAGAACTTGGTTGGTTATGGACTCAATTTTTTTGTGGAAGAGAAGTGAAAATAAAAATAATGTCAATACGAAAGAAAGGAAGAGTAGTTTGAATCACAAAACGGAACAATAAGGAGTTCGAAGACATTAACGGATTTGTAACAGCACTTTATGAGAGGATTTGGTTGTTAGGATGTGTACTTGACAAAAATCCAGATAATGGCCAGGTGAGATTGACATTTTTACAACCAAATGAACCATCTCCATCTTTCTGTTATCTATCACATCCAAATATATCAATTTTGAAATATTCTGATATTCTTAGCTCAGTTGATCCAATAACTGAAACAGGAATATCTTATAAACTTTCAAAAAAATGAGATGAAAAATGCATCATATATTTTAGAAAGAAAGATTATGAAAGAAAAATCTAAATAAATACTTTGATATTCATTATTATAAAAATGTTTCACTAAAACATATTTTTTTCATTTGAAATGTATCCTAATGAACATATGTTGATTTATTGTGTAAATAGTGTATACTTAAGACTTCTAAAAATGACAAAGAAACTGTTTAGCATCGCCATCAAATGTTTATTCTTTTGATACTATAACCTAATTAAATCTGAACGCACTTTTTAGAAATTTTTATTACATCACTTTCTGTATAAAAATCTGTGTTGTATAAGAAAAATATGAAAGTCCTAAAACGGCTTGACTTCACTACCAGAATTTGCATAAGTCAACATGTCAAGAATTTTTAAGAACATGCATTTAAAAAAATTTTCATTGAAAAAAATTATCAATAAACAACAGAAATTGCTTTTTAGTAGATTTAGAATATTAATCACAGAGAAAGATTTGTTCACCATTGAGATCACAGATGGTTTATTGTGTAATTAAATAAACCTTTCACACCTTTCAAAATTCATTTTTATTATATATCATTTTTTCCATAACAAACTCCGCGGTGCATAAAAAAACAGTGCTAATGCACTTTTTGAACTATATTCAAATTGTATTTTCAGCTTAATTTAAAGTTTTACGACATGTTCTATTTTATTATTAAATTGTTAGGTAAAAGTATGCATTAGTTACAAAACACCCTCTCCACATGTTAGGAATGGCTTCCGAAATACCGTTACTATTTCAGCATGGTTGAAAATGTGTATAAGTACCAAAAAACAAATGAAGAAAATTCAGTTTCATCAGCAGATTTTCTTTTTACTTTTTGACCATGTTCTTTATGAAAATATTAATCAGCATACAAAATAGCTTTACAAAGATATCAAACATGGCCATATTGAGAACTATCAAAATGTTTTATATGAAGTCGCAGGTACTACATTCCGCCATTTTGAATTTATCCACTTCTTTAAAAGGCTTGTAACAATAGTTCTACTGAAAAGCCCATCATGAAATTTGAAATATATACTGTTATATGATAGACAAATCTTCTGTCAAAATTTAAAAGATATTGCAAGAACGGTGTTTGAGATAATTCAGGTTAAAAAATAAGGTCGAGGTCAACTTTTTTAATTCGATTTTGAAAAAAATATTCCCTGATAAAATTATAGATCTATCCCAGTACTTTAAAATGATATATGAATGAACTTTGTAGACCATAGACAACAGAGATATCGTCTTTTAAAGTTGCTCACTTTTTAATAAAAAATCATATTTTTGTAAAAGGTCAAGGTAATATCTAAGACCCCCTTGATCTTGAGATATTTAACAAGTGCCATTCAATTCCTTTCATGGAGATCTATAAGCGTAGCAAATTTGAAAAAACTCCGTGTCGGACATGGTTTGCCCCCCCCCAATTTGTCGATTTGACATGGAATGAGCCATATATACATGGTAACCCCCCCCCCCCAAAAAAAACGGCCCGACTTTTTTCTCCGTTCTACAGCATATGTTCTAGATATACTTTCTATGTTTTTTTCTGGGGGGATCACCCATTATATATATATATATATATATATATATATATATATATATATATATATATATATATATATATGCGTGTGTGTGTGTGTTGAGAGAGGGAGAGAGAGAGTAAGAGAGAAGGGAAAGGTAGACAGACAGATAAACAGACAGTGAAAACCAAAAATATATTTATATATGGTACATATATAAATTGACATTAAAACACAAAAGTTATTTTTAGCTAAAAATATTAAACTACATAAATGTGCTTCTGGTCAAGAAAATTTGGTTTCTGCTGAAAAGAAATCACGTCTGTTTATTAGACGAAGACACTAATAAATAAATTATGTTATTTGGGAAGCAAATAAAACAAGTCAAAACGACGACGATAAAGTCTCAGCGGGAAGTCTACAAAGAGTTGATTGGTCACGTGTCAGTCATAATAACAAATGGCCTCCGAATGAATTCAGAGAAAATAGCGCTATAAACTATTAGCTGTATTATTGTTCAATTTACTTGATCCACGATATGTCTAGCACATATTACGTAACAAGCTTGATATGATCAAATTCTATCGAGATTAATACTATATAACGACAAGCAATTTCTCTGAGAAAAGTATGAATTAATATATACTCTCACTATGACTGAAAAGGATATTAATAAATAGTAGCAAATTCTAAAGCTTGTGCAATTTATTAATAATTTCATTTTTCTGATTTTCGCGGCATTGTTTTCGGTCGTCCTACGTTTTTTTTTTGTTTTTTTTTTTGCTATTGAACTAAATCAATGTCAACTGTTTCGTCACTATAGACACTTAAGCCCAGTATCCTTACAGAATATGCTTATTTTATCTCTAAACGTAAATGTATATAAACACACATACATATGTGTGTGTATATATATTTTTTTCAGAAAGTTTAAATGAGATTAGTCATCGGTACCGCCGATTTCAAATCTGAAAATAGGCGACCGTTTTTGATACACATATCAAGCTTTCCTCAGCCGATACTCATCTGTTTTATAACTGTAATTGGAAATATACACATACATTGCAAGTTCTCGTGCAAATCTCCTAAATATCTAATCTATCAGAATGGACTAATTTATTAAATTTAAAATCAAAACTTAAATTATATTTACTATTAACTCCAAATTTAAATTGGAAATTTAAATTGTATTTAAATTAACAATTTTAATCAATACCAATCTCAAAATTAAAAATCTATATTTAGAAATTTATATTTACTTTTATATTGAAAAATTCAAATATCTTCTTTGTTTTTTGGGAATGCTTATCCAGCCTAAGAAATGCCATACTATACTAAAAAATATAATTATACTCTTCTTTTATTATTCAATATAATAATACAAAAATAAAAATAAATACATATGAAATAAGAAATATATCAAAAATATAAAACGTAATAATTAAAGGTAACAAAAAAGTTAAAATTAAAAAACAAAATAAAAATGAAACAAAATATAAAAATAAAAAATATGAAAAAATAATACAAAAATTAAATTTAAATTTCCTGTAAATTCTGGGTTTGTCTTTATACAGTCCCAGTATATAAGGTGTGCTCTCCTATAATGTAAACAATATTTTAGGCATTCGTTCCCACATTTAAACAACTTTTTTCTGTATCATGAATTAATCGTTATATATATATATATATATATATATATATATATATATATATATATATATATATATATATATATATAGTTTTTGAAGTTTTCATTACAATGAAAATCAGATATTTTTTTTATGAAAATGCAATTTTTTCATCTTTCGTTAGAAAATTATTTCGTCAGTAAGTCATTTAATGCCCCCCAATCGCTATATATACTTGCTTTCCCTAACTGATAACAGACATGTTTTCATCAATCATCAGTCTTTACCATTGCTGGGATTATTCTTATATATATATATATATATATATATATATATATATATATATATATAAGTTCTTAATTTACTCACATAAAATTAATATACGAAAGTATAGATTTATGCGTAAACTTTAAGTATTTACTTCAAATTGCTCAATACGTATGTAAAGCTAGTTAATAAGTTATAAAATATATATGGCGATTAAGCTACACTGAATATTCCGCGTTTCATCCACTCTAGGACTCTTCAGGCTTATGCGAGAATTCTGTGGTTGTTTATCGTTTTTATATGCTCCTCTTCTATTGCGATTTTAGCCAATCAGCTTTCTAGTATCCACCGCGCCCTTCCTATCAGCCAATGAGCATGCATTTATCGGACATAGGCCTATTTGGCCTCTGGTTGACCTGTTCCTTTGTGTGTGCTCTATTTAGTTTCTTGATCTGTTTTAAAACTAGGTTAGTGCTTTTTTGTGTTAGTTTATATATATATATATATATATATATGCGTGTACATACATATATTCACGTATATATACAGATACATATACACACATATATGTGTGATCATTTATGTATATTCATTTTTTTAAATTTATTTATTTGTTTATTTTCTATTGTTTTTGTTAGTTGTAACCGCCGTTTACGTAATTATATCTTAATGACTTATAGACGCGACAAAATAAATGACGACATATTTCGTAGTCATTTGATCCCTAATATTTGGGCCCCTTGCTCAGCGTGGTTTTCAAGAGTAATGCAAGATTTTCCAATATTGTCATAGTTTGGTAGATTGCAATACATGTTCTATTGTACCTCTATAAGGCCACAATTTGCCCATGTATTGAGTATTGTTGTCATATTTGGGCTGCTGCATCTGCTACTAGTCTCTCGCTCCTAGACAAGATTCAAAAGAGAGTCGCCAACCTGATATATTCTGAACTGTCATCTAAGCTTCAGTCTCTGTCCTATCGCGAAATGTTGCATTCCTCTGCCTGTTCTCTTCCCTGCAAGCTCTCTCCCACAGGAGAGACGTTGCGAGCCTGTCTTTGTTTTATCGTTATTTCCATAGCAAGTGCTTGAGCTCTAATCACTGCCCCTCCCCTCGCCAATCTTTCACGAAAAACATCCGTCTAGCTGAAACCACTGTCAATACTTTTCCCCATTCTTTATCTTTTTTTTTCTTTTTTTACACAATGATCACCACTTATCAAGGCCCGGAAGCCACTCAGGGATAAGGGTTATTGCAAGTACATTACGTTAGTGTGGAGATTTGATGAAGTGTTTACTTAAGGGGGCGGTTCATTAGGAATTTGCTAACATTAGACTTGAAGACATCCAAGTTGTAGTCCGGTGGGAAGCAGGCAGACGGAACAGAGTTCCACAGGCGTGCAGTTCTAAGAAAGAAGCTTTGTTCATGGAATCCGCGTTTTGAATTAGGCACAGATAAAGAGTGGGGGAAATTTTTCACAGTGGATTCAGCTAGACGGGTGTTTTTCGTGAAAGATTGGCGAGGGGGGACCAGAGATTGGAGTTCAGACGAGCACCTGCCATGGAAATAATGATAAAACAAGGATACCAGCTCCTGCCCAGATATGGCAACAGTATTCCATCCTTGGACGTACTTGGCTTTTATATAGATAGAGAATTGCATCAGTAGTGAGATAACTTCTGGAGCGGTAGAAAGATCCAACCATCTTTCCAGCAACCTTGGCAACAGACTTGATGTACGTGTTCCATTTCAGATCAGGAGTAAAGGTCAAACCCAGAAGCTTGTCAAAACACGGGGCCTCACCCAGACGAGAGCCATCTATCACAATTGATGCCAGCTGGGGATCAGAGCGTTGATGATGTAAGGATAGGAGTTTGGTTTTGGATGCATTAAAGGTAACCAGCCACATATTCCCCCACTGAACCACGCGCTCGAGATCAGAGGAGAGAGAATCAGAGAGAACTTTGTCATTTACAGCCTTTGATGTGTTGCCGTAGATGGTTGTGTCATCAGCATGGATGTCAACGAATGATGTAAGTATGTGTTTAAGTTAAACGATAAAACAAACAAAATGCCGGCAACTACCGATAAAAGAAAAAATGCCGGAAATTATTCTCTAATAGAGTAGATGAACTTTGGACTTTATAAAAAAAAATGTAAATTAAATATTTTACACATCCGAACGTAACGACTTTTATTCTATAAATAGATAGGCACTCGACCAAGTTATCCGGAAATAGAAATATTCTTCGCTCTAGAAAGACATATGCTAGCTACCAGTTGACAAAAAGACGGCGGAAATGTGCCAAAATCAAATCGTAGATTCCATGAACAAAGCTTCTTTCTTAGAAGTGCACGCCAGTGGAACTCTCTTCTGTTTGCCGGTTCCCACCTGACTACAACTTGGATGTCTTCAAGTCCAACATAAACAAATTCTTGATAAATCACTTCCTTAAGTAAGACCTTTTATCAAATATCCATTACTAACGATTACTGTGATATTATCCCAATGATTTCTGTGCACGCAATAATCTGTATCCCCGAGTGGCTTCCGGGCCTTGAAAATTGGTGACTACCATGTAAAAAAATCTTAACAAGTCAAGTCATTGTTCACAATATGCTGTTATCGGATCTGATAGAAACGTTATGAATAGTATTACTTAATAATATAATTTATCTCATACTAAGAAAATTCTAAGTAAAAAAAAAACATTATCTGAATCTAAATGTCAAATTGTGCATTGAAATCTGTCTCTAAATAATATATATATATATATATATATATATATATATATATATATATATATATATATATATATATATATGCTTCTGCGTGTGTGTTCCAATGTGATTGTCTCGAGCGAAAATGGAACGCCGTTAGGCGAAGGCCTGGGTGTTTCTCGAGAGAGGGGTGCAGAGACAAAGGCTTCAAAGGTTCGCGATATCGGTTGGGGGGTTATACTGCGCCACTCGACATATCACTTGGCATTCATCGCTACGCGGGTGGCGGGGGTATGTAAAAAAATAGTCGCCCTGGGGATGGGAGAAGATGGAGAAGAAAGGCGTCCGTCCGTCCCCACCTGCATGAAGCTCGGATTGGGTAAACGTTTGAATAAAATGTCTGTCGGGCGGGAAAAGAGCGGACGTAATCGTAGGGGGGTCGGAGCAGAAAGGTGTGGACGGTGATGAGATTCGCCGAAAGCAACTGCGTGATTTGAAAGACACGGAGCAATTTGATATCTAATGGGCGCAGATATCTTTTTACAACCATTGTTCTTGAGTTTGGTCAAATGTTTTAAAAAATTAGAATCCATACTAGGTGACACATGCATCTACGCAGGGTAATACAGTGTATGAACAAAAATAAATTCAATAATTACCCCCATCAAGACGAAGGTTAAGTGTTTAAACGATAATTGTTTGTTTGTGTAGATCTTAACATTCTTATCGTTTCACCAATCATTACCAAACTGGGAAAAATATCAGTCATTTCTAACTTCGAACTGATGTAATGCTGGGATATCAAAGTTTAAATTCAAGGTCAATATCATCGAAAATTTAAAACTGCGCCTTGGGAATAACTAATGTGCTTTTCACGTAATTATCGTAGCCAATGATGTCGCACATTTTAAAAACCATTGACCTTGAAAAGTCCTGCTAAGGAGAATATTGTTACGAAATTTCAAAATCCGAATTTTCGTAACTCTAATAATTACTCTTTGACCACCCTTCAGAAATTTAGCCTTATTTTATAAATTGTTTTTGTGTTATGAACATATTATGACATAAATTTAAAAATGTTTTAGACACTTCAGAGAAGTCAGGTCAATAGAATGTTGTCTATTCAGTGTTATGCAAACTCACGACTAGCACACAATTTTTTTATTCATATAACTAAAATGTCGTTGTGAAAAAATTATTTGCCTTATTCATAATCTCAGTCTTTCTTTTAATTACTAATAGATAACTATTTATCAAGTTTAAAGCCACTAAAATATTAAGGTAAATTTGTAAGATATCAGGAGGTAGAAAATGATGAATTAAGTAAACAAATTCCAATGACTCGGGATAAGTTTTTTTTTAGAAATGTTTGTAGATATTTGTTTTAATGGTTGGTCTGGGATAGTTTACTCCCGTAGTTATATGTTGCAAAAATTAAAAGTTTTAGGAAATAAACAACGTTCATGGAAATTCTGCCTAATGCAAGACACACAAAGATGAAAGCAGTTTTTTTTTATTTTTTAAAGTTATAATGATGCGTTGTTTTTACACCTCTTTGAATATGCAACAACGGATCATAATACAAATCCAGGAGCTAAAATCGGCGATTTATCGAAAATACCATTCAAAATAAAACTAATAGAAACAAAGTCATGGTGTAAATTAAAAAATTCTGACCAATTATTAAACTCTACTCAAATTAAGCGCCTTGTCCTTTCTTAGCAAGTGTATCGCCGCTTATTATTGTTGTCAACCTAGATTCAATAAATACTGATTATTGTCACGACGCATAGGAGCGGCTTTAAATAAGTTTCCAGACTTTTTCGTATGGATCCCTTTATTGATAATGCACACATGAAACACTAGTCTCTTCCGGCTGTTATACCGTTCCAACAACATCTGAAAGGTCTCATGGAAGCCCAATTATGTAGGCGTGTTTATCGCTCTCGTCACAGCTTCATTGCTCTCCTCAATTGTCTCATAACGACAGCCTCGAAGGTTTTCCTTAAGCTTAGGGATTAGCAAAACGTCACAGGAATCAAGGCCTGGAATATAAGGAGAGCAAGGAACTTTTTTGGTCAAATAGTCTGATCGTCTTTGAGCACCTTCGAACACACTTCGCGCAAATATTCCGCATATTCAGTTGCTCGCGAATATTTATGTGTACACTTCTCACACTGACAACAAACTGTGCATTAATTGTCTCTATAGACACTCGACGGTCCTTATCTATTGATTCTTTATTTGGCTAAACAACTCTGGTGGTATGAAAATCCAAGGAATTATTTTTTATAAGCACAATAGTGCCAATTTTAGCCATTTTAACCAAAAAGGCACCCCTTGGAGTTGGACCTGAGTTTCCACGGAAAATCCGTCCTGTTACATTTTTACTCATATCATGTTTAATGTTTGTGCAAAATTTCAAAAAATTCCAAGGCGTAGTTATTGAGAAAAATGTGGACAGACGAATGGACGAACGGACAAGGGTGAATTTACAGGTCCACCTTCCTTTTTTCGGGGGACAAATAAAATATACAATGACCACATTTCAAACGTTGTATGGATAGTTTTAAGGCATATTTCAAATACATAGCACACATTATTAAAGTAAAATGTTTCTAACACTTCTATAGCACGCAGCTGTAAATATTCACAGAATGTCACAATTATTTAATGTTTTAGTAATGTATAAAATGTGTTTCGCGGCAAAAATGCATTTCTTTATATTAGTATAAATAAAAAAAACTGTTTGAAATCTTAAAGTCATGTACAATTATAAGCATTATTATAATGTAAAGTCCAACATTTCTAGCGGCAGTCCGAAGTTTATAAAATGTGTATTATGCTGTGAAGTACGAGAACATTTTAAACTATGAAGAAGAGAAGACAGAGAAAGAAAAATAGCTAAGAGATCGAAAAAGAACAAAATATGTAAGAGTGATATATATATATATATATATATATATATACTAGAGCAAAGTGGTGGAATTTTGCTGCTAGTTGAGTTGGTAAGAGATATTTATATTGGGAAGTGCAAATGCAATAACTCCATCAGAGCATATGCTTGTAAAACAAGCACATGGATATAACATCGTGGCGATGGGACAGGAGCTGGAGGCTGGTAGACAGCACAAGACCTAATACATTAGAGACTCTTTTGTCGAATTTGTCCAAGAAGGAGCGATATATATATATATATATATATATATATATATATATATATATATATATATATATATAGTGTATTTAGGCAGCATGCTTTCCTTCAGACAGGTGTTGTTAAATAGCACAAAGTGTTTTTTTTTCTTAATGACCTTTTTTGTAATTTGTCCATGTTTTAAATAGTCGAATATTTGTAGTTATGTACCGTAGTCATTTTCCTTCATCTGTGTGTGTTTTTTTGTTTTTGCAAGTACTTTCTACTGGATTTCTTCAGTCGTCGTCAGGTAGTTGTTGATTAATGTTTTGTTTAAAATATGGATGTTTTGATATGCTTCAATCCAAATTCAACTTAAATTAATTGCAATAGTGAAATGTCCCGTATGTAAAAAATATATTTTCACGTGTTCTCAATTATTAAATCATTTCTCTCTGAAAGGTTCATAAGAGTAGTGGTTGATGGGTAGAAATTAGAAGCTCACAGTATTAATGCTGGAGTCCCTCGGGTGTCCATACTGGGCCCAACTCTCTTCCTGACGATCTTCTACATCACATCCTAAACATCATTCATAGACATTTATGCTGATGACACTACCATCTCTGGTAGCACATCAAAAACTGTATACGATTAAGTTCTCTCTGATTCTGATGAGAACGTCGCTAAAATATACGGCCAATGGTTTAACAGTGTGATTTAAAAAATGGCATGGAATTTACAGTCATTTTTAAATTTATCAATTTAGAAATTTTTATTAAAAATTATATATATATATATATATATATATATATATATATATATATATATATATATCACCACCAATATTACCACCAATAGCAATGGCCAAGAACACATTGCCTGAAAGTACTTCTTTTAAACTCCTCGGCCTAACGTTTACAGGGAATATGAACTGGAATAGATACATTGAGAGCATTGCCAAGGCTGCTGCAAGGAAGGTTGGCTCCCTCTACCGTGCTAGAAAACTACTTACCCCTGCCAGTATCCTATACCTCTATAAGGCAACCATTCGCCCATGTATGGAGTACTGTTGTCACATCTGGGCTGGTGCATCTGCTGCTTGTCTCTCGCTCCTGGACAGGGTTCAAACAAGAGTCGCCAACCTGATAGGTCCTGAACTGTCATCTAGGCTTCAACCTCTGTCCCATCGACGAGATGTTGCATCCCTCTGCCTGTTCTACAAATACTTTAATGGTGAATGCTCTGACGAACTGCAAACACTTGTACCTCCCCGACGTAACTACCCCCGACAAACCCGACAAGCTACTAAGTCTCATCCCTTTACAGTGGAGATCCCTAGGTGCAAGAAAGCCTTTTACTCCAATAGTTTCTTCCCCAGAACTGCGGGTCTTTGGAACTCCCTTCCGGGATTCTGCTTTCCCAACTGCAATAATATGCAGAAGTTCAAGTGTAATGTTAACAAACATCTTTCTACTCTTCTCCCTTCATAATGACCCCGCTAATTAATTCCCTAATAGTAGCCCCCTGCTTCAAAGTGGCACTGTGCCTTTTTTGGGGTGAAAATTGAATAATATATATATATATATATATATATATATATATATATATATATATATATATATATATATATATGTAACTATATGTGCACACACACACACACATTGTAAAGTTTTTACTGCTTGGCTCTTATATACCATGCTTCCAGTATTAAATGTAATTACTGTTGAGTCTCACGCGTAAACTTTTAATATTATCGGAATACTAATCGCTTAGATTAAATAGACGCGCGACTGATATTCGTTTTATATCTTTTATACGATGGCTTTCTTTTTGTCTCTAAATCTTTGAAGTTTATCAATGTATACATGGACGTCTACCGCGCATAACTTAAATTTCAAAGATATCTATAGAAATCTCGATATAAATCTGTTAAAAATGATTCAACGATAACTGACATGCCGTTGCACTTCCAAATTGAAGAAAAGGAAGGAAAAGACGAAGAAGATAAAAAACAAAAAAGACGCATGTGTAGATATAAAAATTAAAGGAAAACGTCTTGAATGTTCGGATGTAATGGTGGCTGGCCTTGCTATCTGCTTCTCTGTTATACTCGTCGCCAGCAAAGAACCTGCCAGCGCGTGTTTATCACTAGACTATGAGCCAACGGATATGCCCGGGGCGCAGTCAACTTAGTCACAGCACACCATAAGTAAACACTTACAATATTTCTCTATCCTCGTTTTCCTCAAATTCTTCTGGCATTCCAGGGTGATATGGACTCGTTAGACGCCGCCTTTCGCAATGGCATCTATACAACACAAGGCAAAGTTTATATTAGTCTCAGTAACCTTGCGTATTGCGTAACCTGAATAAAAAGAAAAAAAAAGTAAAACTGAAGTGCTTCCTTTCAACTACAGGGTGCAAGTTGAAAATTTTATTTCAAAAACGTTACAGAACAAATCAGAACCTGTCATAGACAAATGCGTGTGCATTCTGTCAAAAGGAACACGCGTTTTCAAAAGCACGACTTTTTTTTTTTAGGTCAGGTGAGGTATGGTTCAATTTGTTCTCAGACACAACCCTATATAGAATTACCACTTATTTGCGTGAGAATATTGGCTTATCATCTGTTGCTTGATGTGCTTCTAAACGGAAAGATAGATGGGTCCAAAACGGTAAATTTTGCACTTGTTTAGAGTTGAGAGAGCTCGAGTTTTGCTTCAGCTTGAATCGAATCTTTGTATAGCTAGAAACTGTCTTTAGCTTTCGGACTAAAATCAAAGTGTAGTATAGAATGTTTCTTTTATAAAATGGTAAATACATTTGATAACCATTTCTAACAAGCAACTGTATATGGTGCAAATGAATTACAGTATATGTTTACCTGGCCACGAATCATCAGTTCTGATTAGCCAATAGTTCTTTTATTGCCGTTTAATATTTCCAAACTGCAAACATTTGGATACGATCTGTAAGATTATCAATTACTACTGACTTTCTTCTCTTAGAGCTACCATGATTTTGCGGTGATAGACTTTATAAACTTAGAATTGTCTTTATAGGCATAATATTAGAAATGACGTCATGGATCTGGGGGCTTTCTTATTTATGTAAAAGGGTATCTACTATTGCAACGAGTCATTAGATGTATAAGAATGCGTCTTGTCCTGTTGATCGTTGACCACAAATTTTTGTTTGCCCAGGATTTTCGTTTCAACAATTTCTGGACTATTAAAGTTGTGTTGTTAGTATTTTTAGTACAGTTGGGTGGAATAAACCTGAATGTGCTGTGTCGACGACAGTAGAATACACCTTGTAGACAGATGGTATTTTTTATTATATCACCAGGCCTTGTTTAGAAAGCAGGATTTCCGCTTAGTCACTATAAAAAAGGGACCATGAGTCAAATTATGTGAGGCAAGTAAATATGGACGAAAAAGTGAACCGAGAAATTACTAGTTATTTTTTACTTCTAGATACACTGACGAATTGACATATAAAGCTGATGCCACTTTTTACCCATCTTCATCTCAAACAATACAAATTTCAGCGAGATGTAACAGCTAATTGTGAATAAGAGACTATGCCTGCAGGGACACACAAAGTAGGGAGTTGAGTAGCGAGATGCTTGCTTACATCTGACTTTAATTTCTTTATATTAATACAGTGAAGTTAAAGGAATACAGAGACGAAATTCTAATGTCTAATAGTTCGAGGAAAGAAACTATTAAAGAAGGCTGTCTGACATCGGATGAGTTTTATACAAGAAATGTTGGATTTTACTGCTATGGGATTAATAGGGATTTTTTACTAAAAGCGAGACAGAAATGCTACGAATTCATCGGAACACAATGAAAGCACTTATTAGAAATGCACAAAGATGCAATGCTCCTTCGTCTTACATGACAGCACACAACAGAAACTTCTTTTGTTCATCCTTCGTTTTTGATATATTTTCCTATTATTGAGTAATATGCTCTTCCGTATTACAGTAATAGCTTTTCTGAACTCGTCATCGACAGTTGTGTTAATACTCGCACAGATTTGAAAAATAATCACCTGATTATTCTGTTAAAATTTAAAACACTATTTTGTAAAATTTGTGTAATATTTTCTGTAATATTAACCTCTCAAAGACATAAAAATACTAACAGTTAATTTAATATTTCCGTCGTTAGCGCCGATCTCAACATAAATCAAAACTGTAAATATTTCCGCTCTATGCACTGCCAGCTGTTGCACAAGGTATTGGAAATATAGGATTTTTTTAAAGCAGGCAAACTTTAAAGTGATAAATTTATTATGTTTAATTA
The DNA here is from genome assembly GCF_053919585.1 of Euprymna scolopes. Taxonomy (NCBI): domain Eukaryota; kingdom Metazoa; phylum Mollusca; class Cephalopoda; order Sepiida; family Sepiolidae; genus Euprymna; species Euprymna scolopes. Next base: position 7,762,690 of record NC_136483.1, on the reverse strand, counting down.
CATATCTGGAAACTATCGCTTATTTTGAGTCAAGTTTATCAAGGAATTCATCATAAATATCTTACATTTTTACAGCGTTTATAATTCTCAAATGACAAGACAAACATTTGATGAACGTTGACTCTTGACAGGCATATTAATGACTGAAAAACAATTAAACAGATTTTTCAAAATCTCAATATTCCTTATGTAAGATCTCGAGTCTGTAGACTGAAAATTAACAGAGTAGTTTGGTAGGGAAATATATACACACACACACATATATATATATATATTTATACTCCTAAAAATTGTTCTTTTGTGTATTGATCTTCATATTAGAAACCTTTTTTCTATTTATTGACAAAAAAACAACTACACACACACACACACACACACACATATATATATATGTGTGTGTGTGTGTGTGTGTGTGTGTCGCGGAATTGTATTTATCTGCAAAAGGTCAACTTAATTTTCATATTCTTCTGATCATTTGTATTAATCACTTTTAGGGTTTTCGGTGTTCTTATGGGATGATCATCTTTAGTTTACTATTTCGTGTATTTGAGTTCATGCAGATATTCTACATGTTTTATATTTGCTTAATATTTGCGTATAAATGTTATAGTAAACACAAGGCTTTTTCTATATATATTTATGTAGGCGTATATATATATATATATATATATATATATATATTTGTTAAAAAGATTGCATACCAAACTCCCCTGTTAGTGTTTAGACTACAGGCATGGAACTTAATATAAAGAGTATCCGAACATCTGCAAAACTTCATATTAGGGTTTTAGCCGGGAGATCTGTGTGTAAAAATAAAAGGAATGGAATTTATTAGGTGAAGGTCGAAATACGGCATTACGTATATGCTACCTAACTTAATAGCTATTGATTCATGTTTTTTATTCTTAGCTTACGTAAAACATTTCTTCATAGTTCAGGCATAAACATCAAAAGAAAAAAGTAAATCCTAAACTAAACGTTTTTTTCGACTCTCGGTAGTGGCGCACGACACATTTTAATTTTTTTTTAATCATTAATATATATTGGGTCCAATATAATATAATAATAAATACGATATCTGCCTTGATCAGAATACTAAATTTAATATATATATATATATATATATATATATATATATATATATATATATATATATAATTTAAAGGAGATTAGAACAATAGTCTAAAGAGCTGAGTGTATTTCAATGTAACAGTGAAATTACTAGTTTAATTAAAATACAGGAAATAGAAAGTGCTCGTTGTAATTTAGATATATAATTAGCTCGATAGTTAAATGTCCTAGAGCTAATTCAATATTAAGTAATGTGATTTATAATTTAAAATTTAAAAATTTAAAAAAAAATTTAAATTTAAAAATCAAATTTTAATTAAATTAAAAATCAGTTTCATTTTTTTTTAATAAATTAAGTTAGACCAATTATCTCCCTTAGACCCGTAAAACAAATAATAAATAAAGTCAAGAACACATGACAATTATCTCTCCTTAAAAACTTGTAATAGAAATATTCTCTCTATATATATAAACTGTAGCGTCTTTAAATCAAAAATACGCTAACGGAAACAATTTATTGCACGAGCGTCGCCCTTTTAAAATTCATCATTCAATAAAATAAAAAGCTATAGCAAACATCTAAATGACTACTTTAAACACAGTTCCTGATTCCAAAAAAAGAAAAATTAAATGGTAAATATCTCTATATATTTTTAAATCAAATTTATTATGTAAATTCAAAAATATATATTTTTTTTCTACTCATTTCTATCTCTAACCCATATTCATTTTCTTATAAATTTTAAATCCAAACCTTTTATTTCAATTTTTTCAGATTCATCTGCCTTACTTTTAATGCTAGGTTTATTTATGGTGCCGTTTAAATTCAATAAAAACCCTCCTAAATTTGCTGATGAGGAGACCTTGCTTACCAAAAAACTATATATAATTGTTCTACATAACTTCATGTATACCACAATAAAAAGCACGGATTTCCGAAACGATCGTACAGATAATTGATTTTGTTGTTGTTCCTTCTGATGAAACTGATTTTTAATTTAATTAAAATTTGATTTTTAAATGTTAAAATTTTTTTAAATTTTTAAATTTTAAATTATAAATCACATTACTTAATATATATATATATATATATATATATATATATATATATATATATTAGTCCTTGCGCGAAAGAGCAGAACATAAAATGTTTTACATTATAATAATAATAGTATAACAATAACAAAGACTTTCGCTGGCGAGGACTACTATTGACCGTAACCAGTTATACAGTCCTTTCGAAATTTTCATCTCTATTTTTCTTGTTATGTAGTGAATATTTATTAATTAAACCTATATGAAATATGTTCCTTATTAAATTTTAAAGATTTTCTATTCTGGAAAAAGTTTAGTTTTAAGAAAATTAATCTAAATGTTATTTTAAATTTTTGTTTAACAAAAAATCAGATTTTCTCATTATTCAGACCTGTATTACAACGTGGCGGTTGCAAAAAAAATGAGGTGTGGTGTGAGGAGAAATATCAACTGAAACAGAGAATATTCAGACCTGTAATAATACAAAGAGGAGGTTGTAAAAATGAGTTGTGGCGTGAGGAGAAATACAAGCTGACATAAAGAGAAGGAGAGGTTTAAAATAATATCTTAAAAAGATAAGATACAGGTTAAAAACATTTCATCCAAGGCATGAAAATTGTTAAACAAAATGTTTTTACTGCAGGCTTTAAAAATAAAGGTACAAGATTCAATTTGAAATTTATTTATCTTCAAAGTGCACTTTTATAAATTTTACAAAGTAAGGTATGCAAATTTAATTTAAATTGAATCACACATTATCTTGGATTTATTTTATGTAATGTACATTTTGTTGCAATTTAAAAACATTTTCTTTCATCTATCAGTTAACGATATAGATATAACATTTTCAATGACTTTTTTAATATTATAAGGGAAATCTTCCCAAAATAAAAGCGTATTATCTATATTTTCAGAAAGTTTAGATAATTCATTAGTACCGTGTGGTTCAAACCTTCAAAGGGAAGCATTTACATTTTCTTTGGATAGCAAAATTTCCGCTTACTAACCTTATGTAACCTTTCTGAAAATAAAAAATTACATATATATATATATATATATATATATATATATATATATATATATATATATATATATACACTTACATGCTCTATTTGAAATATAGACCTTCACATATCTTATTAGAATTTTCCTAGATACCTTGGAACAGTAATTGTAAATTTTATTATTTCTGAATAATACATGCATAAACTCACACACATATGCACACATACACACACACGCACACACACATATATATGAAGCGGTAGATAGATAGATAGATAGATAGATAGATAGATAGATAGATAGATAGATAGATAAAAGTTGCTAAGGAAAACATTCAAGATAGCCAGACGAAAAACAGCGGCGTCACAGTGTAGGGAAAGACTGAGTGCCTGAGGGCTCCAGACGGGAGTCTAGGATGGGGAAGACGACGAACAAGAAGCACAAACAAAGAAGCGTATTGAACGTTCATTGCCCGCGGGTGAAAACAGCCGAAGGGTCCGTCAGAAGTTTATTGCTTATATACAGCCGCAAGCGTTGTGATAAGTTTGGAAGAATGAGTTACTATATAGCAACAAAACAGAACTGTTTTTTTTAAACACGGCATGTTTCACGTTTGTATTTTCCATTTTTTGTTTTCCTGCTTTGATTTTCAGATATTTTTAAGTGTTGAGAGTGTGCTATTTGATGCGACATTGGCTTTTGTTATTTATCTCCGATGAAGAGAGGGAGAATGAAATCGGCCCCTATTGATATCTGGACATTTATACATGTTTCTTTTTCTCACTTGTTGCAGGAGTGGAAATACCGTTGGTTTAACGAAGCGGCGCTCTAGATAGGTAAAGAAATATGATAGCTGAGAGTGGAGTTCACGATTTATTACTATGTCCTAATCGCGTAACCGAACTGTCATCCAAGCTTCAACCATTGCCCCATCAAGGAAATATTGAAGCCCTCTACCTGTTTTATAAGTATTGTAATAGTGGATGTTTAGGCAAACTCACGCCATTGTACCCCCTTGACGTACATACCCCCGACAAACTCGGCAAGTAACGAAGTCCAACCCTTACACAGTAGAGATCCGTAGATGTAAGAAGGCCTTCTTCAACTCTAATAGTTGCTTCCCCAGATCTACTAGACTCTGGAACTCCCTTCTGGGTTCATGTTTTCTCAACCGTACCGACATGCAGAAGTTCAAGTATAATGTGAATAAACATCTGCTTGACTCCTTACATAGCATCCCTGCAATTGCCAATATGGCTTGCTTAAGTAACAATGCAGTCAATTTTCATCCGAGTATGTCGCCAGTAAAATACTTCTCCTTCGCTTATTATCTGCTCCCGAAGATGCCAATGTTCTCAACTATGGAGATTGACATCATTGCTGGTAAAGATAGAAATGTAGCAAACATTTGTCTGAATAACTCGTTCTAGTATCGAGCAAAAATCTTCTTTAAACGAAGTTATTGTAACTGGTGATTATAATTGAATGTGTGACTTAACTGTCGAACAAAGTAAATACGAGACCCTAAATAATCGAAATTAGATGTCTCTACGTACCATCTTTTTTGGAGCGAAAATTAGCACAAATGTTAGATTCGTAGTGTCTCTCGGCTTATATCTCTTAGAACTTGGTGAGTACCCGCTGACTCTGTTCAGTCGAATCCGCCGTCCCACAAACAAGTACCCACATTTCTTACTTTTACATGAGAAAATGACAATAGTCTAGTTCATTTTGAAGCGATTGGCATAATTAACCTGCAACTGCAATTCTCATTTATAAATCTACCAACCAAATGTTATATTTGTTTTTTGTAAGAGTAAGTCTCAGAAGAAATCTATATCTTTAAACAATAGTTTTGAAATGATTCTATAATTTTAAAATATAACCTTTACACAATTATTAAACAGTGAACATGTTGTATTTGACAAAAATCTAACTACTGATGCAGCAATATACTTTTGAACTCTCTTCAACATCAAACGTATATTATTCTTTAATCTTATGAAGCAATGTGATAACAGTATTCGTTGATTTGAGCATTGGAATATTTACTACTTAAAATTGAAAGTACAGTACATGAAACGTTTCACCGTAAACACATCGTATATATTAAAGAAATCTGAAAACGCCAAGGCAATAAAAAAAAAATAAAATCACAATTACGTTCGAAAATGGTATGCTCTAAACTTTTCCAAAAATTCTCCCAAGCATTAATACTGAATACATTTCGTCTGTCCTACGCTTCGTACAAATAATAGTTGTAGTACTACATTGCAATTTTGACGACAAACAATATACAACAAATCATTTTCAGTAAGAATTTCCTCAAGAAACTAAAGGTGACATTCTTCAAATTTTTTAACAAATTTTTTCCAGCGTTTAAAGTCATTTCGTTTACATCTGAATTATAGTTTTAAGTTCGGTTAGCTAAGTAATAATAGAGTGGAATATTTTATGACTTTTTGCCGTACACCAATCATCTAATAAGCAAACATAGAAATAAATAATTCAACAATTTAATATTGTTTTTAACCGCATATGTTAAGTTGTTTCTCCTTAATAAATCGCAGCATATATTACAATTAAATATTATTTTTCAAACACTTACGATTATTTGTTGTTCATTAATGAAGTCGCATCATATATATAACTAATTATAGCAGTAAATTCGATTTAGTAATTTTAAATATAAAAAGCAGCCTTTCGCACTAAAAAAAAGCTAAATGAAATATAATTTATAAAACTCACTAAGTCTGTTTGTCTGTATTTATATTTTAAAACTTTATCTGTTTCAAAACTAAAAGTCGCAGGACTTCAACCGATTTGATTTTTATGGATCGTTTTCATGTGTCTTTAGCCGGTTAAAATAGTTTTTAATGGGTCAAAAATGGGTCAAAATTAAAAGAAGAATATCGTTATATATTTTGTTCATTCATCTTAGTTTATTTTTAATCAGTTCATATGAGTGTCACGTAAGCATAGTGGTAACGTTACTAGCTTTGAATGCTACAGTTTCGCTTTCGGTTTCGATTTTAGCGTATGGCAATCAGATACTTTTATTTTACTTTTGAAATCACAACTGTATAATAATATATATGAAATATGGAAAAATTAAAATACATTTAAGCGTAACGTCAAGAATGATAGTTCATGATGCTCATTTTATTTTACATTTAAGCGTATTTTACGCCCGCGCAAAGCCGAGCGCCCTTTCCCGCTATTATTTTTTCAATAAAACCGAAAATTAAGAAATATATGATAAAATCAATGCTTGTTGGGACTATAAAAACCATCCTAAAACCCAAAACTAAGATAAATTGTTGTCGAAGCAGAGGAAATGCTAACATTAGAATATCCAGTAATTATAACAACACGAAATCGTAAGGAAAATATAAGAATTCTGAATCCAACCCACGGGAGCAACGAACACAATTCAGCTACAGTTGAATTAAAATAGAAACAAATGTATAAAGGGCATCACAAAAGCCAAAATGAAATGAAAATTCTAAACTGATATTCTTTTCCCTCAAAACAAACTATGGAACAGCTTCGATGGTACAAGTCCTAAATGTTCAACGAAAAACAGGCCAAGGAGACTATCCTCAAACAAAGCAATCCTAAGTGTTCGAAAAGTACGGGACATTTTGTGAGGTTATTACACTGAAATATGAGATCTTTATTTGCGGCTACTAGAAATCAATGATAAACGGCAACTTCGATGATTTAAAACAGCGGGTTGATGTGATACAAGGATCAGAAAATGGGATTTGAAAAAACAACATTCTAGGCACTGTAGCCTGCAAAAAATGCCCGAAAATCGCCATCAACATTTTTCGCTAGTTGTGCCTCGGGCGATTAGAAATAAATTAAACTCTTTTTAAATGAAGAACGCAAAGGGGTGAATCTCAAAAAGCTGTACTGAACCAGGCACATTTTTCTGTCAACAGGGCTAAAACCCTGGCGTAGTCTCTGTATAAATTGGATCCAGAATGAAGAATGATGGGAATTTTGAGAAACATGTTGCCAGTTAGACTCCACGGAACAATATTGGTTATTCACAGTTAACAATTATTAATGATAGCTGGTGTAATTACCTCTATTGAGCAATTGTTGATATAATTTAAAACTTACACAAAGAAGGCCCTGGGACCAGCCTGGTGTTAGAGAAAATGGATGCGAACAGTTTTGGATGAGGGAAAGCATTATCCAGAATTCCACGGCCACGGTAAGGGAATAAATCTGAGAGGACTAACATTTCAATAATCGAAAAATGAGAGAGTAGCTAAGGTGTGTTTCATCGGTGTCTAAATAAGCGGATGCACCAGATTTTTCGAATGACTCGTTGTTACAGTAAAACGCTAATGACTCGTAATAGTGCGAAATAATGACATGCAAATTAAAACATATTAAATTTATTGGCTGACATATACTTTTCCGTTTCAAATTCTATGCAGATTCCCGTTTGGATTGAAAGATTTACAAGTTTTTTAGAATAATTTTCAAGGTTTTTACAAAGATTTTCAAGTTTCACAAAATACTAGGTCGGAGGTTATATCGTCCGAAACGTGGGAGCAATCTCCAAGATGAGAATAGTAGCTTAAATAATCCAAATCATTTACTACATAACTAACTGATTACAGAAATTCCCCTCTGGACAAAAATATTGTAGGTTTGCAACAACATAATCCATGTAACAATTTATTATGTATACATTATTACCCACTACTTTATGTAACTTTAGAACGACATTTAACATACATTTAGTTGTTATACACTTCACTTGCCACTGGTATTTAACAACCTCGACTCAGGAGAGGTGTGGTTGAATATTGCGTAACTTCTGCCACAAACATTTCACACACAGGCACAGCTTCGTGTGTATCCATAGTCTGTCAAAGATTAAGGAGCCTGTTAGTCATTATAATAAAATCCTACATTACATCCTAGGAGCAGCATCATCACAATCACATCATCTGTAGACAAACTATTTTTCCATTTAAATTTCAAGTCCACTGCATCCAGTCAAGACCGGGAAGAAATATACACATTTTAACTGTAATGACCCCCTTCTTAACTGAATCATACACACCTATACAATTATCTTTCCTCTTCCCGGTTCGAAAAATAATAATTTCGTCCGTCTAACATTCCGGCTAAGTACATAAAAATCTTTTATTCCAAATTACACACCTTTTTACAAAAGACGAAGACGTCAGACCTTTATAAATATGGCCTCTCTCTCTACAGGAAACAATATTTTATGAATAATAACCAAATACAGAATTATTTAACACTCATAATCTTAAACTTACGTATTTGTACCCTCAAATTTACGCGCAACTACATCTCCCTAAAAATAGACAATCCACTGAAACAAAATACAAAAAATTTACGGATATGATTTTTTTTTTGTTTTTTTTTAGATTAGGCTCATACTGAAGAAACCTGAAAATATACTATTTCTTTGTTTTTGTTTTTTTTGTTTCGCTTTTTTAAACGGCCAATTCCGTTATTCATATTTTTTTCGATCCCTCCCCAAAAATAACAAACAAACAAAACAACGTTTTTTACGATTATTATTGTTTACTTTTCGTTTTCTGTATTAGTCGCTTAGGTTTCAGTAAACGCACCAATATCCTATGCATGTATTTGATTATTGACAAATTATAGCCACGCTTTTCGTTAACATGAAGAGTTTTTATCCGTTTGTGCCATAGTATCTGCACGTCATTCCCGATTCACAGAATGGGGTGTCTATTCCGAGAGCCGTTCTTAAAATGGGGATGTTGCGGGTAAAGTAGGTTGGCGGTGTCCGTTCCGAAAGACGTTCTCACATAAGGATTGCTGGGGTGCCTATTTTGACAGCCGTTCTAAACATGAAGGGGTTAGGCAACAAGAACAAAACAACAATAACAACAACAACAACAACAACAGTACTTTGCTGTTTTGACGAGTGAGGCCTGTTTGATTTTTTGCCTTGCATTTATTTTTTTATTTTTGGTTTCGCTTGTTTTATAACGGTCCGTTTAACTATTTTTAACTCTTTTTAGTCGATACCTATGCACACTTTTACATCTCATCCCAAAATACACGCGAAACAACCCTAAAGCATGTGTTTGATTATAGATAAATTATAGATACACTTTTTCTTTAACGTGACGAGTTTCTTCCTTTTGTTGCATAGTATTTGTGACTCGGGACGCTGACAGCGATTTTCAAAGTTAAATATGAAACAAATATTCAGACCACCCCACCCTCCTTCCCACTCACAGGATGGGGTGTAAATCCCGAGAGTCGTTCTTAACATGGGGATGTTGCGGGTGACGAGAGGAGGTTAGTGGTGTCTGTTCCGAAAGCTGTTCTTATCATGAAGAAGTTAGGGGTTGGCTAACAACAACAGCAGCAGCAACAACCGTACTTTATTGTTTTTACGAGGGGAGCATGTTTGATTATGGACCAATTTTTTTAAAGATGAATCTTTACATAAATATTCACCTACACACTTTCTGATGTGACGATTTTTATAGGTTTTCTGCTGATTAAGAGAATTTCAATATATTTGGCGGATACAGGTAGTTTTCGCGATATAAAGCCCCGTATTATGCACTTTAAATCACTGACCGACGGATTAGTACGCATGGCCGAGGAACAAATTAAATTATATACGACCGACACTGCCACCCCAAAAATTCCTTTGCTGATTCATTGCATTTGCGCGTAGGATCCTGACATCGATTATTACGGTTTAATTTGTGGCAAATATTTTGACAGTCACACCCTACCAAAATATGTGTTTATTCGGAAATCCGTTGTTAACATAGGGATGGTGCCGGTAACTTTTCCACAACCTGTTATTAACATGAGGAGGTGACGATTGTCTATTTCGAAAGCCGTTCTTAACACGAGGAAGTTGGAAGTTGGGAAATTACAACAACAACAACAACAACAACCGCACTTTAATTTTTCTACGAGAGGAGAGGTGCATCTTCCACCGAGCAACGCCGGTTAACGGGTCCTGCTGGTAACAAACATAATAATTCTTATCTAAATTATTCGACATTATTAGACTGCTATTTTTTCTGCTGTTAACCAATAAACGCGTAGTTCGAATTAGTTCGGATTAGCTTGACAGTTATACTCTAAATTGCGCAATCTATCGCAAACAATATGATAATAAAGTGATAATAAAGTTAATAATTTATCGAATTTGTAGCACTCGCTATGGTGTGCTATTTATCAGCGATTTGCAAGCACACAAAATGCATGGTCAAAATAGGGTGTTTTTGTAGGCGTTTGTAATCTTCACAGGCCGTTGTGAAGACAAGCATATTCGCTGACAGATAAGAAAAAAGAAAACGGGTTGTACGTGAACAGACCTTTAGAAAAGCGTTTTGATGGTTTTATTAGTATTGTTTCGGTATTCGTATACTATTAATACTATTATTGATAATACGAATACGAGAAAAAATATATTATGGAAACGAGGAGTAGAAAATAGTGAATAGAGAGAGATCGAAGGAGAGTCGATAGAAGAAAAGAAAGGCAAAACAATGGGTGAAAAAAGAGAAGAAAAAGGAAAGAAACTGTCGTTGCCGATAATAAACATTGAACCGATTTGACTCTATTTTGACGACTGCACTTACGACTGAAGATCTTCGTTTAATGGACGACTCGAAAGAAACAGGCCCCGCTTTAGCAAAATCCGCCGTAGGAAACGGAGGTAAATTCGCTGAAGATTCCATAGTTAACCAGAAGGAAACGTGATGCTTTTTTTGCAATGAAGAACCTCAGCTGTTCAAGCCTGTGTGTATATGTGTGTGCTTCTGTATATATATATGGATGCATGTATGTTAACACCGGGTGTGTATAATTATTGCAATCCTGCTCTCTTTCTTTGCTTATCTTGAAAAAAACGAAACAAAATGCCCGGGGGAAATCGTGAAATAAAATTTCATGATTGCTAACTATTTACGATTGAAAAAATGGCAAATTTTCCGTCTTACATTTCTTTGTTAATATATATATATATATATATATATATATATATATATATATATATATATATATATATATATATATATATATATTTCTTTGTTAATATATATATATATATATACATATATATATATGCGTGTGTATTTTAACATGGATATGTGTTTATATGTAAGCATACATATAGATATAGGTGTACGCTTTAGATATATATATATATATATATATATATATATGTATAAGTAAACATGTATAGATATCACGTGTGACTAGATATTGTATAAATATATACCTATATATATTCATGTATGCATATACAAATACGTTTATGCACGATTTACATACGTATGAGTACACATGTATAAATATATATTGTACATACATTCTGCTTGAATGCACGCATTTATATACACTAATATCTATGGTAATTTACTTTATATCTGTATAAATATAAGTACAAGTATAAATATATTCATGTACATACATATGAATATATATATATATGCGTGTGTGTATACAATCAGTATAATTATAATCACACATACATATCTAATTATAGACGTATACATTTATATGCTTGCATATATATAAGAATATATTACAATTATATATATATATGCGCGTGTATATATGCCGTTCCAAACACACACACACACACACACACACATATATATATATATATATATATATATATATATATATATATATATATGTATACACATAAGTAAGAAAATATATGCAATAATAATACATATAGGCATACATACCTGCATCTATATGCATTTATACCTTTAAAAACACATCCAAATATACACACACATACATGCACACACACATGCATATATATATGTATATATCTATATAAATATCTACATATATATATATATTTATATATGTATGTATGTATTTATGCATATATATGTGTGTGTGTGTGTGTGTGTGGATGTGTGTGTAGGCGTTTATGTGTATTAATTTGTAGTTTTAGATACATACGCTGATTATAGGTTGTATTTCTTTAAAAATATTTTACGATGTCGCTCGTCCTCCATTTTATAAGGGAAACCCACGGCAAACAGACGAGTTCCCGCCTTTTTTCATAGAAAGCTGCCTTTTCTTTCTGGCGAAAAATAACGGAATAAAAAGAATTCGTTTAAAAATATTGAAACGACTTTTGTTCATTTTTCAAGTAAAACAGAAGGCGGACGTTTTGGCCGACGGAGCTTTTAGCCAACGGATAATGCCGTGAAATTCATTATGAAATAAATCCATTACTTGATTTCAATTTATGTTGTATTTAATGTATAAAATTGTAATCGCCAAATTGGCTTTTCAACTCACATGAATTTGTCAGAAATAATGTCGAAAATACTGAGTTTACTGTGATGAATAATTTTTTGCCTGTTTATCGAATGTTTCGGGATCTGAAGATAGCTTTGCATAATTCGGATATTTTTGGATCAATAAGATTACTGTTGTCATCTTGATTATTAATCTCACCCGCTGTGATCTCCGACTTTCTCCGTTCGTATCTTGTCAAATTCGGGAATTTTGAAAGACAGCGCTGAGAATGTGTATGGAATTTCAAACACCAACATTTTTTTTTAAATCCATAAAATGTAAGAATCCTCTCGTTCTGTTGTTTCATAGTATTGCTTGCAATAAGGATTTAACTTTCAAAATCTAGAAGAGGTCGCTCAGAACTAAATCTCACTTCACGAATGGACAAATTAGCAACCGATCAGAGGGGTTTTCTTCAAATAGGCGTGCAAGGTGCTATAGTTCACGCAAGTATTCGTCCACCGTTTCCCCATGGTGAAAACGAAAAGTAACAGCTTCGTCAAATGCAACAAATGGGTTGGCGTAAAGGCATGAAGATGGCTTGTTCGCATGTATTCTGAGTCAGTGTGAGTGGTAACCCCACATCCGAAGTGTTTGATTATAGACATATTATAGACGCACTTTTTTTTTTTTTTTAAATATGACGACTTTTTCTTTGGTTGCATAGTATTTGCGCCTCAGGATGCTGACAGCAATTATGCAGAGTAAACATAAAACTAATATTCAGAAAACCAACTTTCTTTTCCTACTCACAGGATAGGGGGTTTATTTCAAGAGCCGTTCTTAATATGGGGATGTTGCAGGTGACAAAAATAGGTTGTGGTGTCCATTTACATGATGAGATTGGGGGTGTACGTTCCGACAGCCGCTCTTAACAGGCATAGGTAAGAGGTTGGGCAACAACAACATCAACAACCTTTGCTGTTTTTACGTGGGGGGAGGGCTGTTCGACTATAGACTAATTGGTAATTTTTAAGAGAAATCTTTACATTAGCTCCACCTACACAGTTTGCTTGATGGTATTCGCTTTGTTTAATAAGTTTTCAGACTTTCTCGTATGAACAGTTTTAATGATAACACGCATGTAAAGCTCAAGTCCACTTCCAAGTAATCTTCTCCGGCTGTAATACATTTATTGTACCGTTCTACCAATATCTAAAAGGTCCTGATGGAAGTCCTCTTGTATCAACGTGTCCATGACGCTTGTCACGGCCGCTTTTATCTCTTCAATTGTCTACTAAAGACAGGCTCTAAGGGTTTCCTTGAGTGGAGTGTAACCAAAACTCACAGGGAACATTGTCTAAACTATAAGAAGGGCGAGTAACTTGATGCCCATCTTGGTCAAATAATTAGTTGTTGACGAGATTAAAGTTTAACCGAAAGTAATATTTTGAATTTTTTCTTCTAAGCAAACTGTGTCAATCTTTGGAAACTGTAAGTAATAAGGAATTTCTAAATGTGCATATTTAGAGAGTTTAAATTTGTACTCATATATATATATATATATATATATATATATATATATATATAACATCAGACAATTACATTAATATACAATAAGCTTAATTTCTCAGAGATGTGACAAAATATGTTTAGCATATGTATATCTGCATAATATTCGAATAATAAAAATATCTCTAAGATAATTGTCAACTATTCAGACAAATTTAAACTATAATAATCATTCCACAATGATTGTCTTTTATTGTCTTCTAATTGTTTGATGAAAATAAAAACACATTTAACATATGGTCAGTTAGTGTTTCGCCTAAGGCAAGACTTTGAACCTAGCGTTTCTGAATGCGGTTTGGACTCCCCAACCCCAACGCATATTTGCATTCAGTATGTGAAAACAATTATATAATTCTTACACATGTTATAGCCAGTGCGTTATTGTATTATTATTTATATATTTTCAAAGCTATAAAATACAAAAGCCCTCTACAAACAACTAAACCAAACAACATGAATTAACATTTTCACTCATTCAGTACTTGATACAATTAAACGTTTACCAAACTTATTGGATTCAGAATTTAAAAAAATCTTAAAAATACCGATATGTCGAAAAATGAATGCATATTTTTAAATTACAATTTCACCCCAAACAAGACACAGTTTCACTTTGATGTGTTGGCTATTATCAGGGACACAAGTAGCAGGGGTATTATGTGGGGAGTTGAGCAGCAAGATGTCTGTTCACATTACACTTGAACTTCTGCATATCAGTACAGTTGGAGAAGGGAGTTCCAGAGTCTTGTAGTTTCGGGGAAGAAAGTATTAGAGTAGGAGGCCTTCTTACATCTAGGGATCTCTACTCTGTGGGGGTGGAACTTGGCTGCTTGTCAGGTTTGTCGGGGTTATTTACGTCAAAAGAGGTACAAAGGCTAATAGTTCGTCGGAGGATCGACCGTTAAAATACTTGTAAAACAGGCAGAAGAATGCCACATTTCGTCGGTAGGACAGTGACTGAAGCTAAATGACAATGCAGGACCTATCAGATTTGCGACTTCCTTTTGAACCCTGTCCAGGAGCGAGAGACAAGTAGCAGACGCACCAGCCTGAATGTGACAACAATACTCCATTCAAGGGCGAATGGCTGCCTTATAGAGGTACATGAAACTTTAAGATACAAGTACATTTCTAGCACCGTAGAGAGAGCTCGCGTTCTTTGCAGCAGCCTTGGCGAAGCTCTCAATGTGTCTGCTCCAACTCTTGTTCGCTATGATTGTTAATTTCGCAAGAGTCTTAATATTTCCATTAAGTAAGAGTAAACTATATCCCAGAAAAAAAATTGTCGGCTAGATTTCCTCTTCCAATTTTCTGTTTTGTATAGAGGTGTCTCAACTCACACACAAACAGACACACACACACACACACACACACACACACACACACACACACACACAAACAAACAGCCACACACACAGCACACAAATTTTTTTGAAATTTTTTTTTTTTTTTACATGGTGGTCACCACTTATCAAGTCCCGGAAGCTACTCAGGGATAATGGTTATTATATATATATATATATATATATATATATATATATATATATATATATATATATATATATGCACGTACATCAAATATGTTGCCTCTGTCGCTGTCAAAATGGTGGGATCCTTTTATATATCCAGTAGATATCTCACTGCTGATGTAATTCTCTACCTTTATAAGAACCAGGTACGTCCAGGGATGGAGTACTGTTGCAACATCTGGAGAGGAGCTGCTAGCAGTTCTTATCCTGCCTTAACAGAGTTAGAAATAGACTTCTTAGCCTAGTTGGTGAATGCTCTTTTCCATTCCTTTCAACCTCTTTCCCACAGAAGAGATGTTGCGAGACTGTATCTGCTTTATCATTATTTTCATGGCAAAAGCTCGTCTGAGCTCCAACCTATGAACCCCCTCAAAAACTCTCACGGAATACACTTGTCTAATAGAACCCACTATCAATAATTTACCCCACTCTTTATCTGTGCGTAAACCTAAACGTAGTTTCTTTCTTAGAACTGCGGAATTTCTTCCTATTCCCTGATTTCCAGCTGACTACAATATAATCGTCTTTAAGTCCAACATAAAGAAGTTCTTGGTGATTCGTACCCTTAAGTAATACAATTTACCAAATTTCTACTACCAATAATTACTACAACATTGCCCCATTGACCCCTGTACGACTGTTTGCGTATTAACCCTTATCCTTGAGTGACTTCTTTGTAATATATATATATATATATATTTGTAGTCATCGACATACAGTTCTGTTTCGTTGTATCACAACTCATCAGTGCCGCTAGACTAGCATCACTCCCAAGCCAAGGATTGAACCTAGAACCGTCGTGTTGACAGTCGGCAGTTCTCCCACTCGACCACAGAAGGGACGCCCGCAAATAACTCGTCGAAATGTCTATTTAAATAGACATTCGCCACCACTCTTACAGTGCTCAAACCGCCTGTTTGTAAACAAACAAATAACGAGCTTCGTATTTTTCAGCCAATTAATATATATATATATAAGATACAATTCTAACCAAATTCTTCTTGTAGTTCTGTTGTCTCTTTCGGTAGAGCACCGGACATCAACAACATGTGTCTAGGTTTCAAATTTTGCTACTTCTAGCTACAGTTATTGGTCATAGCGAGGACATAACGCACGTCTCTGAACAACCATGTATATATATATATATATATATATATATATATATATATATATATATATATATATTACGTGTTTTCGTTCTTTCCTCAGTTTAGTGAGTGCATTACTTCTCTATTTTGAGGCCGGCACCAACAATCCCAGACAGTAGCATCGCTCCAGGGATAGGAAGCTCGAAGATGGTTACTACACGATGAGATGGGTTGGGGCTGAGACTTTATCTCGACTTTCTACCCCGCCGGGAAAAAGAAAGGAAAGAAAGGAACAAGGGTGTGTCGGTGTATCAGGGGTCGGTGTCTCTTGGTAAATAACATCGCCGTCCGCTGGCGGGTCAGTTTTAATTGACAACCATTACTACTTTCTCTATCCTACTGCTGACCATGTAGCATCGCCCTTTCCATCTCTATTGATGTAAGCAAATATCTATTAACCTAAACTTTACACTTTAATATCTATCTGTATGTCTGTCTGTCTGTTTGTCTGTCTGTCTGTCTGTCTGTCTGTCTGTCTCTCTCTCTCTCTCTCTCTCTCTCTCTCTCTCTATATATATATATATATATATATATAGTGTTATAATGTAATAATTCCAGGAGGAAATCCGGGTATGAGAGCTCAATGTGGTAAACAGAGCAATAACATAAAAATATAACACGGAAATTACATAATTGTCGATGCAATAATTTATTTCAACCTTATGGTATTTTCAAGCATCTAAACTAGACAATTACATTTTTGATACTGAAATTAGGAAAGAAAAAGATTCTCTTTTTTTTGACGGTCGAGGCCTGATTCTTTTTCTTTCTTTATTCAGTATCAAAAATGTAATTGTCTAGTTTAGATGCTTGAAAATACCATAAGGTTGAAATAAATTATTGCATCGACAATTATGTAATTTCCGCGTTATATTTTTATGTTATTTTATATACATACATACATACATACATACATATATATATATATATATATATATATATATATATATATATATATATATATATATATATATATCTGTGTGCATGTGTTTATTGATAGATTATCGCCCCGATTTCACATTTCATGCGTTCTCAATAAAAGAGAGCAATTATATATATATATATATATGTATATGTAAACTAAAATTTAAAATAAATACTATATGAGAAGCTTCATAAATATATAACCTTATTAAGATACAAATTAAAAAATGATTTCATATAACTTGAAATAAATATAAAATAAAGTCTAATTTGACCCTTAAAGCATCTACATCCGATTATATTTTTAAAAGTTAGCGTAAAATTCAAAACAATAAAAGAAATAAATAAATAATTGAACGATAAATTTTGAAGTTTATCAACAGACAACATAATCTCATTTCGGTATTTTTTTTTCCACCGTCTACTTCAAATAGCTTGGGATATGAAATATCTCTTTCTGACATCCTCTTTGCATCGTCACATGTAATTTATTTTGCACAAACCTTTTATCCCTTCTCACTTCCTTTCTCTCTCTCTCTCTCTCAACGAATTTACCAAACCCGTCCCTCTTTATCCCCATCGCATCTTTTATCCATCCTTCCCCAAACAAACTTTTAAACCCCTCCCCCCTTTCCCTTTTCTTTTTGTTTTAAACGGATAACAGCAGTTAAGGTTTTGCTATCTGATTTAAAATCATAAAAACATTAAACTAGGCCTTACACTAGACATGGTAAAATACTTCTCTTCTCTAAAATTATTTTTTTAAAACTTTGTTTATTTTAAAGTTTTTCTTGCCTGATGAGATCAATAGTGATCCAAACTGTCTGCATACAGCGTAGCAAGATATGGCCATATTTACATAAAGAAAATAAAAACATGTATATATATATATATATATATATATATATATATATATATATATATATATATATTAACTGTGTATTGCGTTATTGCATTTTCTTTTTAAATTTTGAAATTGTTATGAAACGCAGAGAAATAAAATTTTGGTACACTAGAAGACCATAACAAGATGTCTTATTTCCCTGGTGTTGTTTAATTCAAACAAATACTTTAAAATCTTTGCTATTTTTTTTAATATTCTGGTAACGTTAATTGAGTATCACTTCATTGCGAGTGTCTAAAAATGTATACTTTGGGCAATAAAACAATATTCTAAATTTATATTTCTTTTTATATGAAATAAAGAACATATCAAGTCATAATATTAATAAAAAAACAAAAAACGAATTTCACATTATTTTGTTTAAGGAAAGCTTTGTTTATCAACATAACTCCCATGCTTCAAAAACACTTTGAATAGCCTTTAGTCAACTGATGATGTCAACTAGCGGATTTGAGATGATTTGATGCTATAGAAAACTTCCAAAATCTTCCTCCAAAATTATCCTTCGACGAGATTTGAACACTTCCTTCATAAACTTCCATCTTTATTATTGATCAGAGCTGCTCAATTCGGTTTATATATGAAGAACCAGGCAACAATGTCAACAAATTTCTCCACTAATGCCCAATGACTTTAAGTAGTATATCGCAGCCTTAGCTGATTGGGATGGCGCATTGCCGTGCATAAAAATCAATTCGGGGTGACACGCCAATAGAAGACCATCAAGTGGTAATGACAACTTTTAATTTAATAATAAAATATAAGACTGACTAGTCAGTTTGACACCTTATACCCCTCAAAATGGTCCAATTAGTTCATCGGAGATTATTCCAGTCCAAAACATGACACCACCGCCGCCCACCTCCCTGTTTACGGCGGAATTGGTGAAAGATAGTGAATCCAAGAGGACTCCATCGTTTGGCTTACTTATTTGGTCCATGAAATGGTGCTATGGCCTCATCGGATAATAGAACATTTTCAAAGATGGTTTTCATGTGTCACTGAGCCAAGGTCTTGCTATGGGCTTAATGCTTCTTGCAATTTTGTTTAAGATAGTGCAGCGTATATTTCTGGACAAGGAAAGTATCCCAGCCTTGTTAAATACAGCAGCACTGTTGCTGTTCAACTGCTTGATAAGTTGAAGGCTGTCAATCGACCCTTTCTAGACATTTTGGGAGACATACAATAAAGTGATACATATGTAAAATTATCAGAACGTAGAAAATGTAGCATATCATTCAAAATATTTTTTAAAATTCCGCAAAAAATCAAGGAAATAAGGCTCCTTATTGTACTCTTCTGGTGTACCAAACTTCACTTCTCTACGGTTAATAGCATTTTTAAAATGTATTTATTTTTTATCTGCAATAAAGTAGTGTTATTACCAAAACAATAGGATATTAAGTCAGATTGTTAAGGGGAAATAATATATTTATGATAATATAAAGTAATGTTTGCTGTCTAGTTTGTGCTTTTCATTTTCGATATCTTTTATCCTTTTGCTACTGATTTCGGTTGATTTACCAAGATTTGAGTATATATATATATATATAAACGAGACCAAGGTCAATCTTCCTTTCTAGTCAATACACACTCTCTCTCTCTCTCTCTCTCTCTCTCTCTATATATATATATATATATATATATATATATATATATATATAGTGTGTATTGACTAGAAAGGAAGATTGACCTTGGTCTGTTTTTTTTTTTAAAGAACATGGTTAAAGCATTTGAGTTGTTTTACAGCATAGTTTTCGTTGTTTTGTGGTTTGCGACTAAACTGGGTGTTTGATCTTGTTGAGGAATTTTTTGGTTCTTATAAAGAATTTCTCTTGGACCTTAGCGGTAAGAATTCGCTCTTGTATTTATTGCATGAAGACAAGCAGAGTCTTTTTTGTTATCTCTTACCAGATTTTCTTAAATTTATCGTTATGTTTGTGATTATTGCCTTATAGATTTTGAATTAGTCTTAATTTGATAAATATCAGTATTTCTATCTTTGTTATCTTCAATGTATTTTTACTACTCTTTCTTTCTTTAAAAATTCCAACATTTCTTTCCTGTTGAAACTTTGGAATTCTTATCACCGTCTACATCGTTTTTAGAAATAGGACCGCATAAATGCAAAGAGATTTGATAAATCAAAGTTATATACACTTGGTTTTAATATGGTTGAAGATTTTATCGTTTCTGTTCAAAGATGTTACAATGATATTGTGGGGTCTGCGTTCACATGGAATGGAGATATGTTACCAACCTCTGCAAGGGGTTTTATATCCAGTAAAAACAGATTGTTTTGAATATAGATTATCACCTCTTTGCTAATCAAAGCTCTAAAAGCTGTACATTTCTGCTTGTGCAGTAGACGAGTAATAAGTTGCTTTAGTAACAAAAAAGATTACTAGACGGAATCTCTTGCCCTATTTTCATTACAATTTATTCAATTAAGAATAAAACAATTAATGAGACCGGAGTGATTTACCACAGATCCACTAAGCGATTGAGCCGGCATGTGCTGGAAACATCAAGGTTCTGGATTTTTGCTTTTCGAAAACCTAACTGAACACTTCAACTAGCAGTGAGAAAGAGACGTTTTTCTTATATTAATAAAAAAAATAATTGACACTGAGAAAAATGTTTACTCGGTTAATGTATAATAGATTCTACATTAATAAATTAATAATTAAAAATAAATTAATTTATAATAGATTCTATATTAAAAAATTAATAATTAATAATAAATTAATGTATAATAGATTCTAGCAGATCATCGTGGAGATCTATAACCACTTTTGAAAACGATAAAAGAGAATGATAATAAATTGAAAACGATAAAAGAGAATGATAATAAATTACTATCAAATCATAAATAGATTTAGTGTTTTGGACGCCGGTTGACTATATCAATTTCAAAGGATTTCTTTTGGCGTTGCGAATGGGGTAGGCTTCTTCCAAAGGATAGTCGATACAATCATAACGGTTGGGGAACTGGAAGGCACACTTGCGTACATTGGCAACGTCACATTATGTGGCCATAATAGAAAGGAACCCGACGAAAATCTTAGACGGTTCACGTCGACACATACCTCACACTAAACGACGACAAATGCTCGTTTGGACTGGACAAAATATACTTAATGGCGTATACCATATGCAAAAGTTTTATGTCACTCAAGGAACTGAAAACGAATATTGCGAAATCAGCAATTATAATAGACCAAAATATTCCTCTGGTTGTTGTAACGGATGCGTCAGCCTGTGCTATTGCTGCTTCGTTGAAACAGGCTTATCGTTTTGTAGCCTTTTTTTGTTCAATGACCCTCTTACAGGTTGAACGACGACACACCGCAATAGTAAACCTACGCCATAGTCGAGGCATTAAGAAAATGACGACACTACCTGATCGGACGCCACTTTACACTTTTTACTGACTGAAAATCAGTTGCTTTTATGTTTAACCCTAAGACTAAAAGCAAAATAAAGAATAAGAAAATAGCGAGGTGGTGAATTGAACTATCTTGTATCTCGTTTGATGTCAGCTACCGACCTGGCAAGGAGAACTTAACAGCTGATACACTGTCAAAAGTATGCTGTACGGCATTAAGCGGAGACGAACTCCGAACGCTACATAACAATCTCTGTCATCTGGGCATTACTCGAATGGTTCATGCTGAGGTGTAGAGACTTGCCTTTCTCAGTGGAAGAGGTAAAAATAATTACATATTTCTGCTGAATGTGTGCTGAAATAAAGGTTTGATAAGCCCAAATCTGGCGGTTTAATAAAAGCAACCCAGCCGTTTGAAAGCCTTAGTCTTGGTTTGAAAG
Organism: Euprymna scolopes; assembly: GCF_053919585.1. Taxonomy (NCBI): domain Eukaryota; kingdom Metazoa; phylum Mollusca; class Cephalopoda; order Sepiida; family Sepiolidae; genus Euprymna; species Euprymna scolopes. The sequence continues at coordinate 7,740,404 of NC_136483.1, read as the reverse complement.
CCTTAGTCTACCAAGCAAAACAAGGATATGTATTAACTGTTGTCGACGCATATGCACGTTTTCCTTTTGCCTTCTCTTACTCAGACATATCGACTACTGCAATTATACTATTCGCCGTGTTTGGAGTCCGTGCTTATATACATTCAGATCGACAGGCGTTTTTAATGTCAGAGCAGCTTCGACAAGAGTAGTTATAAGCCGGACAACTCCCTACAACCCTAAGAGTAACGGTAGATGCGAAAGATATAACGGCATTATTTAGAAGACCGTTTAATTTGATGCATCGAATAATGTGTGTTCGATTGATAATTGGGAATCATTATAGGGCATTCGATCTCTATTGTGTACCCCCATGAATGCCACCGCAAACAAAAGGTTTTTACATTTGCAGTGACGGATTTCGGCAGGAGCTTTGCTTCCATCTTGGCTCTCTCAACCCGTTACTGTGTTTCTGAGATGACATGCACGTTACATCAAGAAAGATCCCTTGGTGAGTGGGGAAGAGCTCATAGAGGCGAACATCTCGTACGCTCTAGTAGACATGCCGATGGTAGAGTCTAATGTGTCTCATAGACCTGAAGAAATCGAAACGTCGTGACTTTCACGTAAAATACAGGAAATACGCAATTATATCGCGGTGCTTATCTTCGTGTGAGACGTCTATATTATCAAGTTAATAGTAGTATACAACAAATGCAGGATAGAATTATGGAATTTTTAACGTATCCCGTTATTTAAAATTAATTTACAATAATGTATGTTTAATTTTGTGATTATTATCCGTTTTGCTCTTTATTTATTTCGGAATATACAAATCTATATATCTATGAAAGGGAAATGTCTGTCGGTCTCTGTGGCTGTCTGTCTGTGTACATTTCTCTTCCAAATAACTATGGCAGTTTTCAGTCTACAGACTCGAATTTTGACATAAGGGGTATTGAGTTTTGAGGAAATCGTTTCAATCCGTTTCCGACCAGAAATTTGACTGTTAAGGTGTCAAAGTTCAACGATTTGATCTTTGAGAGCTCTACCGAACTCCTTCACTAATTTTGCGTACAAACACTTGACATTTTAGATATAGGTTCCTTGAACGAAATAACTTGATTGGAGTCCAAAACAATAAATGTTAAGGGGTAATAATCGAGGTCAAAGTTAAAAAAAAAAAACTTTGACCTCGCGGGTCTCTTCCAAATTACTCGGCAATTTCTGGGCTAAACATTTGAAATTTTACATAAAGGGTATTCAGAGATAGGACAAGCTTTTTCATCGGTTTGGGTCGAAAATTTGAGCTACCAATTTATAAATATATGTATGTATGTTTGCATTTCTGCATAAAACTTTCGACAGCGGGGACGGATTTTCACAAGATCAGTATGGTTTTGTAAGCTCGACCCTTCGGACGACAAATACCCAAGAATTGGCTAAAAAAACATTAATTTCTCCATACTAAACTGCGCACTTTTCTACAGGGGGGTCGCCTTTTTCACCGATATTTCAAAAGGCATCCCCTCTTTTCGATTCTCTAGCCTTTATGTAAATCTATGTCACTTCCGGTTTGGCGGTGATCGTAACAGCAAAGACGTCAACCTTTTCCCCGTTCTTTTCCTCCTTCATGGCACGGGTTCGAGCCTGCCTTCCTTCTACCACTTTGTTTATTTTTGCTCAACACACATCTCCAAACACCCGGGCAACGCTGGGCACTCATGCTAGTATGAAATATTCTTTCTTTCGTAAATTATTTGTTCAATTTTGTTTCCTTTTTTTTCTAATATCTTTACGACTCTTTATTTTTTTTTGTTGGAGTCCTGAATCCATTTCCTTATTTATTTAATGTTCTTGTCTTTTATCAACATTTCAATTTTCCTTTCGATTTTTTTTTTTACTTTGCCCCGTGTTGTCTTTATATCAAAATCTTATCTGACAAACTGTATATCTGTCATTTTTTTTCGAACATGCAAAACCTAATATCTAAATCATTTTAGCCAGAAAATATATCACAATCTCTTTATTTATTTGAGGTCAGGTTCGCCAAAAATCGAAAAGAAAAAAGAAATATAAAACGTCTTAAAATATCTCTTTATTCTTTCTTACACCATTTTGTTTGAGAACGGCCATATTGTATGGCGCTTGTATTTCAGAACACCATCACAAAATGGCTACCGGCAATGCTTTAACGGTTGCGGATGGGGAAGAGCTTTCAGGCAATTCCTTCAATTCTTTCTGACTGTTTGGTTCCAACCATTCCCGGAGGCTCTACCTTTTTTCTTCTCTTTATTGAGAATTTTTCAAAGTGCTATTGTCCAGTTATATTTTCAAGTTGTTCTCGTTCAATAGGTTTCGGGTTTTTTACTGCAGGGAAGATAGAGAAAATTATTTTCCCAGAAGGAATACAAAGAAAATAAGTCTAAAAGAAGGAATCGTTATCTTGAAATTGGGCACTAAAACCGTTACTGACACAAGATTCTGATTCGAAGATGTCATGTTTCATTTCTCTTTCTCTTTTATTTCTTGGATTATTTGATTTTCGATCTGTCTTCTATCTATCTATCTATTTATGTGCATAGATAGATGAGGAGACGGATAGATAGATCGGTAGATGTCACTCTACTAATAAAAATACAATAAATGATTTAGGGATGTTATGTTTCATTTCTATTGCGAAAGTATTTCTTAAGTTCTTTTATTATCCATCTGCTTATCTATTTATATAAATCTATAGAGAGATTGATAGATGCCTTTTTATATATACATGAAAAATACAACATTAACACCAGATTTTTTTTGTTTAATTATGCATCAGTTTTCTTTTTCATTAAATATATTTTCATGATCACGGGTATAAAGGATAGCATATACGTTAATATGTAAGAACATGTCTATGACGTAAAAATATTTTGTTAATATATATACAAGAATCGAAAATATGCTGTGAATCTATAGCGTGGCATTTTTTTTATATGGAGACCACCACTTATCAATGCCCGAAGCCACTCAGGGATAAGGGTTATTGCGTGTACAGTAACCAATAAGATAGGATTGTAGTAATCATTAGTATAAGGGGGTTTGAAATTGTCTTACTCAAGGGGGCGGTTTGTCAGGAGTTCGTTTATGTTGGACTTGAAGACGTCCAAGTTGTAGTCAGGTGGGAAAAAGGCAAGCGGCAGAGAGTTCCACTGGCGTGCAGTTCTAAGGAAGAAGCTCTGCTCATGGAATCTACGTTTGGATTTAGGCACAGATAAAGAGTGGGGAAAATTATTGACAGAAATTTCAGCCAGACGGGGGTTTCTCGTGAAAGATTGGCTAGGGGGACGAGGGATTGGAGCCCAGACGAGCACCTGCCATGAAAATAACGATAAAACAAAGACAGGCTCGCAACGTCTCTTCTGTGGGAGAGAGGTTGCAGGGAAGAGAAAAGGGCATCCCCCACTAAGCCACGAAGTCTATTTTGTACTCTGTCAAGGAAGGATAGGCTGTTTTAGCAGTTCCTGCACAGATTTGGCAGCATTACTCCATCCTTGGACGTACTTGGCTTTTATAGAGATAGAGAATTACATCAGTAGTGAGATATCTTCTGGAGAGGTAGAAGGATCCCACCATTTTCCCAGCGTTCCTGGCAACACATTTTATGTAATTGTTCCATTTCAGATCAGGAGTAAAGGTCAAACCCAGAAGGTTGTCAAAACATGGGGCCTCTCCAAGACAAGAGCCATCCATTTCAATTGATGCCAGAGGTGGTTGACTACTTCTTTATTTAATATGGATTCCAACAACTTACTCATGACACACAGGAGACTTATTGGTCTGTAGTGAGAGGGAGATGACTTTTCACCTGAATTCTTAAATACAGGGCATACTGATGAGGTTTTCCAGGGTGTTGGAAAGCACTTCTCCTTACGGCAACGCTTAAACAGTTTTGTAAATATGGGGGAAATTTCTGGTTGGAGCTTTTTCAGCACTATAACTGCAATGTCGTCAGGGCCAGTTGCTTTACTGAAATCGAGGTTCTTGATTAGCTTGGCGACCTCACATACATATGTTGCATAGCGTGTTGTCTGTTATAGGAGGAAGTACAGGGAGTTGATGGCCATTGTCGCATAGGGTAGAATTAGCTGCAAAGTTCTTGGCAAATAGTTTGCCCTTTTCTGATGTTGACGAGATGACCTCAGGTCCATTGATGATAGTTGGGATAGAACGCACGCTTCTGTTCAGGATCCTGTTTGCTATTTGCCAAAACTGGTGGGAACCAAACCGTTGCTCAGCTACTTTGGATTTAACGGACTGGGCATATAGCTATCTTGCATTTTTTATTACTCTTTTACAGTAGTTGCTAGCAGTCCTGAAAGCAGCTTTAGTCTCATTACATCTATTACGTTGGTAGCTTTGGAAAAAGTAATTTCTGTGCGCGATGGCAGCAGCACATTCTGGGGAGAACCACGGCTGGCTGTAAGGTTTTTGTTGGAATTTTTTCGATGGTATGAATCGGTCAGGTCTCATCTTATAGACAACTTATCTTATGACAACATTCCTAGAGCTGGTGACTCAATCAAAATACCGGTTTGCAAACCTAAAATGCTTAAGGAGTAGATAGGTCCTGCCTATCGCCCGGCTTCCATACTCCTTCTTTGCCTATTAGTCAGGCGCAGAGATACTATCACAGTGATTCGACTGAACCACCCAGTGGTAGATCTTGTTTCTTGTCTAGGGCAATGAACGCCGTTTCCCCACTCCCGACACACCCCACCCCTAAAGCTGGGCACTTGAGAATGCTTGAGTACCACATATGTCTGAGCAATTAGATTGGGTTGACCTTCCTCCGATGGGTTGAGGGTACCGGATTGACAGTTACTGGCTGCTGTTTCCGACTGGTAGTACAGGAGCCCTAACTCTTTGGTAGCGCTTAGAGCGGCTGCTCCATCAACAGTTGAATAATATCGGGATGTTTGCAGTGCCATGGCGCGCATGGAAAGGGACCCTGCACTCATCCCCGGTGGGCTTTCCTGAGGCCACAGTCCTAGTTGATGGCGGGTCAGCTGATGGTCTACTTGTGATGCATATGTGATATTCTACATAACCTCCTGTTCGGCTTCCCCTAACCTAACTGAAACTCGTTAAAAAAACATGATGACAGTACAATCTAAAAATAAGCTTAAACCAGGCTTAGGGTCAAACAAATCCAACTTGCCTCCTCCCTTGAGGCTTGCATTCACAAATATCCGTGGGCTTAAAACTAATTTAGCTGATGTTGAAGCATTTCTCCTAACAAATACCCCGGATATCTTAGCAGTAAGTGAGACTAACCTACACTCCTCCATCCCCTCTAACTACTTTAACATGCCTGGATATCTCCCACTCTGCCGTAAGGACTCTGACAGACATATGCACGGACTTGGAGTTTACATTCGTAATACCCTTCCCTTGACTAGAGAAACAAACCTAGAAACGGATGATCAAGCCTTTATGTGCTTTAGACTAATCATGCAACACAACATTAGCTACTTTTACTTTCTCTACCGCTCTCCCTCGACCCAAGACTGCACCATAATAAACAAAGTATCTGACAGCATAGACACAGCACTCTCCTTCGACACTAGCGCCCAAGTACATGTATTTGGCGACTTTAATGTCCATCACAAAAACTGGCTTGGATTCTCTACTTACACAGATGCAGCAGGCAGCGCAACTCATAGCTTCTCTGTATCTCACTCCCTATCGCAAATTGTTACTTTTCCAACCCGTTTCCCTGAGCAGGAAGAACAACACGCATCACTATTAGATCTGTTTTTGACCACAGTTCCTGATGATTGTGTAACGAAAGCCGACAGCCCACTTGGGAACGCTGATCATGCGGTGATAATGGTTGAAATCGCCCTAAACTCTAGACCCAAAACTGAAGAGCCATGCTCAAAACAACGAGATATTATAAAAAGGCTGACTGGGAAGCCATCAGAGATCTTAGAGACGCCCCATGAGGAAATATTTTTCTCTTCCTGCTGAACAGTGTGCAACCGAGACCACTGAATGGTTCAAAACTGCAATCGAAGCGCATGTTCCCATGCGGAAATTCTATAGCAATCCCCACTCTCCCCAATGGTTTACTTTGACTTGCGCAACTGCCATTGCCCAAAGGCAGCATGCATTCCGCAGGTTTAACCGACATAAGTCAAGTTCAAACAGACAGAAGTACATAGAAGCTAGAAGTATCGTTAAGAAATAAATAGCGGCAGCTAAGATGGAATTTACGGAAACCACTAAAAAAACGCATCGAAGCACAAAAACTAGGAACTCGTGACTTCTGGAAAATCTACAACAGTGTAGTAAATAATGGGAAATCAACAATTCCCCCACTAAACAACAAACACGAGGTTCTTTGCTCAGCAACCGAGAAGGCTAACATGCTTGCCAGTCGGTTTGCCTCAAACTCCACACTGGACCCTCTAAACCACCCCCTACCTCAATTTCCTATGCGGACAGACGCCACGCTAGACGATCTAATAATCACTCCTGCTCAGGTGCATGCTATCATAAAAAACCTTGACACTTCCAAAGCATGTGGACCCGACCTCATCCCAGCTGTGATATTAAAAAAGTGCTCAGCCGAAGTAGCTCCAGTTCTCTCCAAACTCTACAACAAATGCCTTAATGAATCTTGCTTTTCGGGCTGTTGGAAAACTGCTTCTGTGGTACCAGTATTCAAGAATTCTGGCGAAAGAACTGACCCATTAAATTATCGCCCTATTAGCCTCCTCCCACTTTTTGTCAAAATATTTGAGACCTTACTTAACCATGCTCTAGTCCAGCACCTTACAGATGCTAAACTTCTGACTGACCAACAATATGGATTTAGACAAGCCCGTTCCACGGCAGACATCCTCACTGTAATCTCTGAACGCATATACCATTCACTGGACAAAGCAGGAGAGGGCAGAGCGGTAGCTCTAGATATATCTAAGGCTTTTGACAGGGTATGGCATGAGGGTCTCCCCAGGAAGATTAGATCATACGGTATCACTGGTAGAATACTGAACATAATTAAATCCTTCTTAGATATCAGAAACATCCAGGTTGTCCTCGACAGTCGTACATCTAAACAATATGATATAAATGCGGGAGTGCCCCAGGGATCTATCCTTGGATCTCTGCTGTTCCTGATATTCATAAATGACCTCTCCGACAAAATTGCCTCTGAGATTGGTATATATGCTGATGACACCACACTATATAGCAGGCACGACAGGAAAACAAATGAACATATATCTAAAGTAATGGCAGAAACACTAGAGGATGACCTCCAATCAGTAGTGGAATGGGGACAAAATGGATGGTCACGTTCAATGCCGCCAAGACAAAACTGGTTTCATTCAATAATTACAAGAAACCTTCTCCACCACCTATAGCAATGGTCAACAACTCTTTATCTGAGAGTACGTCTCTCAAGCTCCTTGGCCTAACGTTCACAGGAAACATGAGTTGGAACAATTAAATCGAGAGCATTGCCAGGGCCGCTGCGAGGAAGGTGGGTTCTCTATTCCGTGCTAGAAAACTTCTAACACCCGAAAGTATCCTGTACATCTATAAGGCCACTATTCGCCCATGTATGGAGTATTGCTGTCATATTTGTTCTGGTGCATCGGCTACTAGTCTCTCGCTCCTTGACAGGGTTCAAAAGAGAGTCGCAAATCTGATAGGCCTTAAACTGGCATCTAAGCTTCAGTCTCTGTCCAATTGTCGAAACGTTGCATCCCTCTGCCTGTTTTACAAGTATTATAATGGTGAATGCTCTGATGAACTGCAAGCACTTGTGCCCCCACGACGTGAACACCCTCGACAGACCCGACAAGCTGCAAAATCCCACCCCCACACTGTAGAGATCCCTAGATGCAAAATATCTTTTTACTCCAGTAGTTGCTTCCCCAGAACTGCTAGACTTTGGAATTCCATTCCAGGTCACTGCTTCCCCAACTGTACTGACATGCATAAGTTCAAGTGCAACGTGAACCAACATCTCGCTGCCCTAATCCCTACATAGTACCCCAGTAGATGTTTCCCCTGATAGTACCCCCCTACACCAAAGTGTTGTTGATTGCCCATTATTTACTACACTGTTGTAGATTTTCCAGAAGTCACGAGTTCCTAGTTTTTGTGCTTCGATGCGTTTTTTTAGTGGTTTCCGTAAATTCCATCTTAGCTGCCGCTATTTATTTCTTAACGTTACTTCTAGCTTCTATGTACTTCTGTCTGTTTGAACTTGACTTATGTCGGTTAAACCTGCGGAATGCATGCTGCCTTTGGGCAATGGCAGTTGCGCAAGCGAAGTAAACCATTGGGGAGAGTGGGGATTGCTATAGAATTTCCGCATGGGAACATGCGCTTCGATTGCAGTTTTGAACCATTCAGTGGTCTCGGTTGCACACTGTTCAGCAGGAAGAGAAAAATATTTCCTCATGGGGCGTCTCTAAGATCTCTGATGGCTTCCCAGTCAGCCTTTTTATAATATCTCGTTGTTTTGAGCATGGCTCTTCAGTTTTGGGTCTAGAGTTTAGGGCGATTTCAACCATTATCACCGCATGATCAGCGTTCCCAAGTGGGCTGTCGGCTTTCGTTACACAATCATCAGGAACTGTGGTCAAAAACAGATCTAATAGTGATGCGTGTTGTTCTTCCTGCTCAGGGAAACGGGTTGGAAAAGTAACAATTTGCGATAGGGAGTGAGATACAGAGAAGCTATGAGTTGCGCTGCCTGCTGCATCTGTGTAAGTAGAGAATCCAAGCCAGTTTTTGTGATGGACATTAAAGTCGCCAAATACATGTACTTGGGCGCTAGTGTCGAAGGAGAGTGCTGTGTCTATGCTGTCAGATACTTTGTTTATTATGGTGCAGTCTTGGGTCGAGGGAGAGCGGTAGAGAAAGTAAAAGTAGCTAATGTTGTGTTGCATGATTAGTCTAAAGCACATAAAGGCTTGATCATCCGTTTCTAGGTTTGTTTCTCTAGTCAAGGGAAGGGTATTACGAATGTAAATTCCAAGTCCGTGCATATGTCTGTAAGAGTCCTTACGGCAGAGTGGGAGATATCCAGGCATGTTAAAGTAGTTAGAGGGGATTGAGGAGTGTAGGTTAGTCTCACTTACTGCTAAGATATCCGGGGTATTTGTTAGGAGAAATGCTTCAACATCAGCTAAATTAGTTTTAAGCCCACGGATATTTGTGAATGCAAGCCTCAAGGGAGGAGGCAAGTTGGATTTGTTTGACCCTAAGCCTGGTTTAAGCTTATTTTTAGATTGTACTGTCATCATATTTTTTAACGAGTTTCAGTTAGGCTAGGGGAAGCCGAACAGGAGGTTTGGCAGAATATCACACATGCATCACAAGTAGACCATCAGCTGACCCGCCATCAACTAGGACTGTGGCCTCAGGAAAGCCCACCGGGGATGAGTGCAGGTCCGTTTCCATGCGCGCCATGGCACTGCAAACATCCCGATATTATACAAATGTTGATGGAGCAGCCGCTCTAAGCGCTACCAAAGAGTTAGGGCTCCTGTACTACCAGTCGGAAACAGCAGCCAGTAACTGTCAATCCGGTACTCTCAACCCATCAGAGAAAGTTCAACCCAATCTAATTGCTCAGGCATATATGGTACTCAAGCATTCTCAAGTGCCCAGCATTAGGGGTGGGGTGTGTCGGGAGTGGGGAAACGGCGTTCATTGCCCTAGACAAGAAACAAGATCTACCAATGGGTGTTTCCGTCGAATCACTGTGATAGTATCTCTGCGCCTGACTAATAGGCAAAGTAGGAGTATGGAAGCCTGGCGATAGGCAGGACCTATCTACTCCTTAAGCAATTTAGGTTTGCAAACTGGTAATTTGTTTGAGTCACCAGCTCTAGGAAGGTTGTCATCCAAGACTGAAGAGGCCTCCCTCCTCTTTGGTTTAGTTTAAGAGTTTTCCTTCTCCTAGACGGATGATCTGGAAAGATCTACTGGGTTCGTCACCACTGAGAGGGTTTGCTCGGCGCCTGCGTTCTAATCCATGTATTTCTGCGACCCCGCGTGGTTAGTTAATGTTATTGGGTTAGTTTGTAGAGGTTATATATCTGCTAAATAGTTACACTCCTCAAAGTGAATTAGGGACATTGTTATTTCATTGTTACTGGATAAAGATTTCTAATTTCCTTTGTCTATGACGTCAGAAGTGTGTTGTTAAAACGTGACTAATTAAACGTGGCTTTACATATGTTGTTCCAACACACTTTGGACAAACAAAAGAATCCTCAATTCTAATCTAACCTATTTTAAACAATATAATTTTATTTGCATTGTTCATTCTTTTACAGACATATTTCATATTCAGATTTCTAAAAGACTTAACAATAGACTTAATTTCTAACATTCCATTTCTTAACTATGCGTACAGGGTTCGATTCTAGGCTTATGCTAATCTAATTTTTACTGATCTAACTGTCTTCTTATTTACATGGAAAGGTAACAGCCCTTGCCCATGTAACAAAAGGATCCAAGGCAGATGTGATCAATGACTCTTAAACAATGGAACCAGTGAAAGGAGCAAATGTATGGAGAAGTGGTGATGAAGTTCGAGATATGACTTCTGTAGAAAAAGAAGTACTTCAGAAGTTAAGAAAGGTTCTTCTTGGAGACGAGATCATAAATATTCCTAACGAAGAGTAGTGATAGGCGGAAGGTGAAAAGCGAGGTAAAAATAGTTCAAGGAATAATTCACAAGATCATAAGAAAGAACATATCGATTACGGAACTAAACAGGCTTCTCTATGCAGCGTCATACGTTGTTACGAATTGTCTTGGATTATTACAGAATAAAAAGAGAGAAATAAAGGATAAAAGGTCATACTAGAAGAGGCGGCTTGAAGAAAGTATTTAACGGTGTCGGAAAGACATTTGTGGATTCGAAGAATAAGAAAAGGAGTTAAACTAGGACAGAAAACCAAGGTCGCGCTTGAAATGAGGTATAGATTGCTGAAAAAGGGAACGATGACTGTTCTAACAATGTTGAAGAGAAGGTCTACGCTGGCGGTATGAAAATTAGGAACTTAGTTGGAAAAAGTGTTGCGTCCCCACAGCCTTTTCCGGAACAATCAGATGGTAGTAGACAGGCGGGGAATAACAACACTCCAAATGTAAAAGATGTCAGGAAGTTTTGTAGTGGGATTTGGTCTGTGGAAGGGCGATATAATAAGAAGGCTAGCTGGTTGGGGAAGGTCAGAGAAAGGCTATCAGGAATAAAGCATATGAAGAACGTTGAGATAATAATTTATGACGTGAAGGCTGGCATACGAACGGATTACAAACTGAAAGACACCTGGTCCAGATGGAGTGATGGGCTTCTGGTTCAAACAGTTCCAATGCCTTTATTCACATATAGCTGCTGCCCTGAAAAGGGTCATAGAGTCGGGAGATGTCCCTGATTGGCTTATTAAAGGATAGAGGACAGTAATTTGGAAAGATCCCTCACGGGGAACAGATTCCAACGATTACAGACCAATTACATGTCTACCAATAATGTTGAAACCGTTAACTGGAATCTTTGCGGAAAAAAATATGGACATCTTGTGAGTAATGATGCTTTCCTTGATGTCGGAAAGTCTTGAGGGGTACCAAAGAGCAACTGCTTATTGATAAAGCAGTAATGCAGTAATGCAGGATGCAAAGAGGAAGAAGGGGATCTGAGTGCAGCATGGATCGATTACAGAGAGGCTTATGACATGGTTCCTCATTCATGGATACGTGAAACACTATTGATGATGAAGGTTGCTGAGAATGTGGCAGGGCGTTTGGAGGCAAGTATGGCTCAATGGGAAACGGTGCTGACAGAAAACAGAGAGGTGCTGGGTCAGGTTGGCATAAACGTGGAATATTCCACTTCTTTTTGTAATGATAATGATGCCACTGAGCATCCTCCTGAAGAAGGAGAAACTGGGGTATAACTTTGGATCTAGTGGAAGACGCCTCAACCCTCTACTGTTTATGGATGATTTGAAGATATTCGGTAGAAATTAAAAGGAAATGGAGAGACTGGTAGAGCTCGTAAGGGCATATTTGGAAGATATCGGGACGGAGATTAGGATTAGTAAATGTGCGGTGCTCGTGATGAAAAGGGGATTAAAGGTTCATTCGAATGGAATAGTGCTGCCAAATGAAGAAATCATGAAAGAAATAGAAGATACAGGGTATAAGTATTTGAGAGAGTTGGAGGATGTAGGCGGTGAATGCATGGACAGTCAGTGTTTTGAGATACAGTGCGGCAATTTTAGAATTTTAGAATAAGGATTTGCATGCCATGGATATAAAAACAAGAAAAGTTTTAGCAATGTTTGTTACATTCCACATTCGAAGTAGCGTAGCGAGTCTGAATAAGACGAAAGCCGGTGGGATAGGATTGAAAAGTGTAAAAGATAGTGTTAGAACTGGGGATTTGTCGTTAAAGGAGCATATGGTTAGAAGTGAAGAGTGGATGCTTAAGGTTGTGGCTAATGAAGTGGGGGTATGTAAGACCAAGGCTGATTATGTGAAACGTATGGATAAAGGAAAGGGAGAGGAACTTGCTAGGAAGAAAATGAACGGAAGGTTCTTCCAGGATACAGCGGAAGTAGCTGATGAAAGACCATGGCAATGGCTTAGAGCTGGGTATCTGGCTAAGAGTACTGAAACTTATGTTTGTGCAGCACAAGAGTAGGCATTAGGAACACGATTGTTCAAAAAAGTGATTCTAGGAGAGGAATTTGCTGCAGAATGCCGGATTTGTGGCAAGACCTCACAGTCAATTGTGCACCTTGCAGCAGGGTGTAGTGGATTGGTCCAGAGAGAGAGTACTGCAAAATACACAATCGCATGGGATTCTGGATATATTGGAACGTCTGTAAGAAGGTTGGGGTGAAGTCTGCTTGAAAGTGGTTTGAGAAGGTGCCTGATGAAGTGGGAACAAGTGAGTATAGAAATGTAGAGGTATTGTGGGACGAAAGTGTCATAACGGCCAAGCAATTTGAACATAATTATCCGAATTTGGTCGTGATTGATAAGGTCTCAAAAACTGGCAGATTGTAGACTTCTCAGTACCCTGGGACAGGAATGTGAGAGAGAAGGAGAACGAGTAGTGCAGCAATTATACTCCATTGGCCTAGGAGATAAGGCGTATCAACGGGGTTAAAACACAAATAATCCAGTGTAGTAGGTACTTTAGGAGTAGTATAAAGTCGCCTGGAAGGACAATTGAAAAAACTACGAATCCCCGATGTTTTAGGCAGTCTTCAGACTTCTGCGATTGTAGGTATCCTCAACATTCTTTGGGAAAACCCTTGATCTTTGAAGCTCCTGGTTTGGAGCAAGGATTGAGGGACATTCTCTGGAAGTGAATCCCATCCCTTTCCAGGGAGACGTTGATAAACGAAATCAGAATTATTATTATCATAATTAGTATTATCCTCGTCAGAATTTTTATTATTGTAACTGATATATATTTATACACACACACACACACACACACACATACACGCGCGCGCATGGGGAGTCTGGATTTTTATATTTTTGCTGGAGTACTGCACTATTGTCTACTCTATTCCAAGTAATGGTTCGTTGATACTGTTTTTTGGGGGGGTTTGTTGGTTTTTTGAATAATGAATTACTGAAAACAATGGCATAAAAATCTATGTAGATACATAGAATTATAATAATGATAGATATAAAAAATTAGTAAACAATTCCAACACGATATGTATATTTATATATTATTCATATTATTTTATATGAATACACTTATAATATTTGAATAGTTTACTAATTGTATATTTGTTCTAAAAAGTAAATTTCATGTTTAGTCAGCATAAATAAATCTCCCAATTAAAATATGCTGAATATATACATAAAACGTATGCATATATTTATCTCTCAAACAGTATATATATATATATATATATATATATATATATATATATATATATATATATATATATATATATATATATACTAGCAAAAGTACCCGTCGTTGACTGGGTCCAAAAACAGCCTACAGAAAATGGACTGATGTATGAAAGTATGATAGGTTATGAAAAGGAAGGGTTGTAAAGAGATAGCTTCGAATTTGGGGGTATAAAAACCAAAACATCCCGACGAGTAGGGGTGGGGGAGCAGAAAAGACGGTTTAAGTCTTGCAACGAAATGTCGACGTTGTTTACAAGCAGTCTTTCCTTGTAAAAGTAACAAATGGGTAACGATGGTCGAAGTGTGATTTGTCTAAAACACAGCAACAACTACTACAACAACAGCAGAGTGGCCACCCTTTTTATATACTCCAGCTCTCAGTTGACGAGATTCACGCGTGACTGGAATGTGTATTTAACTTGTAAGGAATACGCACTCAGGTTTTTTGATTAACGGACCACCGGCCGTGTTGTTCACAGCTACCATCACTCCTTTCGTCCTCACCGACCTACCCTCGGGAAGTCAACCAATTCAAAATTCAGACACATTCCCCACAAAGAAAAAAAACTTTAAGAGAATAAAACAGTTTTTTTAGACTCCTGATAAACTGGGTTTACTAATAGGATCGATCGTTTCCAGGTCCTGGTTTTCCAACCGCATTATTATTCCCTTACAAACATTCGCATTCATGAGGGAGTTAGGGGTTAAGACATTCAGATCAGCATCCTCAGAGCTCCTATATGTCAGGGGGCGGACATTTACTGCCCTTTGCACATCATACAAAATTGTTAGTAGACCAAAATAGTCTACTTTACCTCTTCCTATTGTTTTATATAAGCAAGATTTTATGGTCTTGATAGACCTCTCCCAACTACCACCGTACCAAGGTGAAAACAGTGGATTTGTGCAATGTTTTAAGTCATATGGCCTAAATCTTTCCTTGAATTCGTCCGCTATCATGCCCCGGTTAATTTATTCTGATAGCAGCAACAAATGTGCAAGCATTATTCGAATAAAGGTGTGTAGGGATTCCATTCACGTTTGTGAACCTAATGAATGCCCGATTAAATGATTTCACAGTCATATCTGGAACCAGTTCCAAATGTACAGCCCTAATACTCATACATGTAAATAGAAGAATGTACATTTTATAGTCTTTTTCTTGTCCTTTAACATAGATATCGCTGGTAAAATCCACACAGGTATGTAGATAGGGCCTGACAAAATTCACGCGAGAGGCTGGTAAGTTGGTCGAATTTGGTATTGAAAAGGAAACGGCATTATAGCGTTTACATTTCACACAAGTACTAACCACATTTTTAACAGCCTGTCTGGCTTGTGGTATCCATTAACCTGCCAGTCGTATTTCATTCAAAGTTGTGGCCAAGCGTCACTGTTGGCTTCTTTGTTGGTATTTTTGAATAATCAATCTTGTTAGATAATGCTCTTTTCCCAATAAAATAGGATTTTGGACCTCATATGAGTGATATTCCGATTTTCCTATTCTTCCCATCGATCGTATAATGCCCTTGTGGTCCAAAAAGAGATTCAAATTCTTCACTAGTTTAGGCATGCTATTTCCTCCAGGGTCCAACTAAATCCAACTCCCTTAAAAAGGATTGTTTTTGCATCGTCTTGATCAGGTAGGCATTTGCTTGTAACTCAGGATCGATCTCCATCTTTTTTTAACTTGTTGATGAACTTGAATATCAGTGAAGTTACACTGATCAACTTACTTAAACTGGACAATTTTTCCAATTTGACTTCTGATGCAGCCACTTCATTCTCTGCGGCATAATTTACTGAAGCGCCAATCCGCTCCATTTGAACTTTAGAAAGGCATCCCAACTCACGATGGCAACAGGAGGATTATTCCTGCCTTATCCATTTCGGTCCCTCATACCAAAGAGAAAACTTTTCCTTAAATTTTTTGATAGTCAAACCTCTGTAATCGGCCGGGTTGTCATCTGTTGAAGTGTACTGAAAGTTTATCTTTATGTTAAAATCAGATTTAACTTTCT
Organism: Euprymna scolopes; assembly: GCF_053919585.1. Lineage (NCBI taxonomy): Eukaryota > Metazoa > Mollusca > Cephalopoda > Sepiida > Sepiolidae > Euprymna > Euprymna scolopes. The sequence continues at coordinate 7,724,439 of NC_136483.1, read as the reverse complement.
CAGACATTTGAGCTATGTCCTGCAATCTATTCTGTACAAATACATTTTTCGTTTGGACGAAGTCAGCCAAAATCCAGGACAAACTTACCTGAGCATCTGTGATTACATAGACGTCTTTTATAGGAATGTCCTTTAGGGACTCTTTTATAAAAGGGAAGCATTTCATTTCTAAAAATACTGCTAGAAGTTCCAACGTTGGGAGGGGTTTTCCCTGCAAAGAACCCATTTTCGCTTTGGCAAATACCAAGGATGAATTTTCATCCTGTACACCATATACCGCAAACCTATATGCGACTATATCTATAACCCTCCTGGGGAAAGATACAGAGTCTAACGCTGATAAATCTTTTGCCAACGTTCTCCAAACTGAACTCATACCTTGAGGAACCATATCATCCCAATTCAGTTTTTGTCTCCATATTTCTCTCATCAATAAACGACCTCGCACCGTCACAGGTAGATACAGAGACAAAGGATCAGACACCTTTGAGGTCTCCGATAATATTTTCCTCTTCGTTGATGCCTCCAAGTCGCATGATGGTGGGAAGACTCTTATAGAATCGTGGACAGGGTAATATTGATACCCCATCACCTTTTCCCAACCAAAGTCGAATCCTTATAACGTTCCATCTGCCTCCATTTTCTTTTGGAGTGTTACACAGTTGGAATTGCAAGACTGTAAATTAAAATTTCCTGTTTGCAGACGCTTTCTCGCACAGATATACAAATCAGATAGATTTTCTGAATTATTCGCAGTTTTCATTAGGTTGTCAACATAAAAACTGGATTTCAGTGCCTCCGAACATTCATCCAAAAGGAATTTCTCTGCATGCAACTTCAACACGTAATATAAAATAAAAGGGCTTGCATTGAAGCCAAAAATAAAGGTTTTGTACCTGTAGCAATGTAATTTTTCACCTTTCTTCAGAAAAAAAGCAAAACCGATTAGCATCCTTTTCCGATGCCAGACGAATTATCGGAAATGATTTTCTGATGTCAGCCAACAAGACATATATGTTTGTTCGGAATCGGATCATCAATTTTAACATGTCGCTCATCAGGTTCACTCAGGATATGCTGCTTAGTTCAATGAGCCCTTATGTTTATAAGAACAATTAAATACCGGTCTCACCTTGGTAGTAGTCTGGTCTGTTAGTTTTAGCACTACCCTATGGGGAATCCATATATAGTCTGTAAATTGTTTGGGAGGCACAATTATTTCTTCAATAATACCCTCGTCTTCTTGTTGTTGAAAAACTTGCAGATACTGATTATACAAGTGTTTCTCCAGATCCTTATTAACCTTTTCTAGCACCCGAATAGCAGCATTGTAATTAGACGGTACCGATTTTAATTTATCTTCATACCACTGAAGTTGTACATGATAGAGCCCATTTTTGTATGTGATGTAATCTCTAAACTGCTTAACCTTCTCCTCACTCAAGGTGGATAATTTCTCGTCAATGAGTAATCCAATAGATTCAAGGTTGAACATGTTTTCCAACCCTCGTTGGACACTACTCTCTTCAAACCAATTTTTTAGAGGGTCTGGGTAGGATTCCTCTGGGTGAACGACCTAGTTGATTCTGTAAGATGAAAGTGGTGGAGTTTTCGCCAACACATCTGCATAATTAATTTGTGTTCTTTTTTGGTTTTTAATCTGGTGCTTATATAGAAAAGAACACCTGTTTCGAAAGGGGATTAATCCTTTTTTGGTCTCGAATGCTGCTCCATACATGCAAGGATCTATCTTTAAAGGTTCCAGGTACTGGATTGCGTCGATTCCTAGTAGCCCCTCTATAGTAACCAAATCCCCCTTTGCATTAAACTTTGCAGCCAGTCTGCGATTCTTTAAATTTCCAAGAATCTGAGTAAGTCCTTCAAAGCTGTGAGACAAGTTCAACTTGGTCGCAAGAATCTGAAGAGTATGTGTTTTGCCGGGCATCAAATTCAATCCCAACGAGATTTCCTTAAATGTTTTAGGATTCGTTCCTAAAAAGGTTTTTACTTCCATTATTTTATCCTTTGCGAAGGAGAGGCAATTTAGCTTCTTTAAAATTAAAGAGTCAAAATAAGTTGTTTGACTGCTAGTGTATCGCCTCTTTGCACTATTATTTCAATTATGTGAGAAAGGAAAGCATGTTCGTCTTTTGTATGTATGCAGGTATCAATCTGCATACTCCTCGTAACAGTTGAGCACATAGCAGTTATGTGTCCTTTAGAGTTGCAACTATGGCAAGACATTTTTCTTGATATCCTTAATGGACACATATTCCCCAAGTGAGATCTCTTTAGGCACCGGAAACAAAGCCGCAGCTCTCTACACTGGGTTATCCTGGCTTCATAGTTGCCACAGTCCTCAGACAAATGTTTACAAAAGTCGCATCTAACCTGGGATATCAATTCGGTAAAAGTTTTAAGAGACGACGTTTCGATCGTCTCCTCTGGCTTAACCTTATGTTGCAGCCTAGGTTTGGGCATCAGTACCTTGGTAGGCTGTCTGGCAACTAGCATTTGTTTCACTATTCTTGCTGTTTCCTTCAATAGTGTGGACAATGTCGGGTAGGTAGTCCCAGAGATTCGTAAGAGTTCTCCCTTTACTTTATTATTATTGCTCCAGCTGACTTATCGTCATATAAGTCACAACTGTACAAGGCCCTTAGCTCCCACATATCCGCCTGGGTCTTTATCATAATTTTTTTTAATCCTTCCAGGTTTTGGGGATTATCTAACTGGAAATCTAATATTTCCTTAATTATTTCACCTCTTATCTCCTCTTCGTCCAAATATTGGTCTTTTAATAGCTTAAGGGCCATAGCGTAACTATTTTTTAGAGGGGGAGAGATGATTTATAAGTTGGAGAGCCATACCTTCCAAGGAGCACCTAAAAAAATAGTCTTTCCGTGCTTGATGTGATGGACGTGGCACAATTTTCGAACCTTGTCAAGAAGTCCTTGAAGCTCCTCTTGTTGGTGTCGAAGTCCTTCCCATGAAAGCGTGGGCTCTTCAACTTTATTTTAAATGGCTCCACAGAAAATGAAGAATGGGCTGTTGGTTTGAAGGGTGGCAATCTCTCATTTTCTGGAGTAACCGAGTTGCCATGACTAGAGGTTGAGTCAACATCTTCCATTGAGGTAACTGCTGGGTGTTCACTCTGGTCAGCTATCCGCAGAGAACTTAAATGTTGTCCCGTTTCATATTTAAAGCGGAACGAAGCTAGACTTAAGCTTGCCAATGCTTCTGCTTCTCCTCTTGCAGCCAAGTATTCCTCCATGCCAAAGGAGACACCCTCAAGCTCTTCCAACCAGTCCACTATTTCTCGCTTAACTAGAAAAAGCACTTCTTCAGAACTCTTCTCTTCCTTTTCTAACCCTTCTAAGGTAGTTAGTATTTTTCTTTGAAGAAGTTCTTGTTTCAGCTTCAGGTCCTCCATTGAGACTAAATCATCCATGTTATAAATTCCGTTGAACACTAGTGTAATCCAAATTCAAAGAGGAGAAATCAATTTCGTTTCAATATATGTATTTTAAAACGGAAAAGAATCAGTTACACTTTGTTTCATTAGATGACGGCCATTACTGTTTTATAAAGTCACGTGCGTTACTGACGCAGATATTTATGCACAAAAAAAGACAGTAATTTAAATAGAAATAAATTCCTTACTAATTAAGTTTCGTTGCAATGTGTCGGAATTAGCATACCGACGAGTTGGAGGGGGGGAGGAAAAGACGGTTTAAGTCTTGCAACGAAATGCCGACGTCGCTTACAAGCAGTTTTTCCTTGTAAAAGTAACAAATGGTTAACGATGGTCGAAGTGTAATTTGTCTAAAACACAACAACAACTACAACAACAGTAAAGCGGCCACCCCTTTTTATCTACTCCAACTCTCAGTCGACGAGATTCACGCGTGACTGAAATGTCTATTTAACTTGTAAGGAATACGCACACAGGTTCTTTGATTAATGGACCACCGGCCGTGTTGGTCACAGCTACCAGCACTCATTTCTTCCCCACCCACCTACCCTCGGCAAGTCAACCAATTCAAAATTCTCACAATATATATATACTAGCAAAAGTACCCGTCGTTGACTGGGTTCAAAAACAGCCTACAGAAAATGGACTCTGATTTATGAAAGTATGATAGGTTATCAAAAGGAAGGGTTTTAAAGAGATGGCTTCGAATTTGGGGTATCAAAACCAAAGCAAAATATGATGAAAGTAAAAATAGATAAACCCCATCATTTATTATACCATACCTGTTCATACTGAAACACTTATTACAATATTCTGTGGATCTATATCAAAAAACCTTGTAAAAATTTGTGACATATTTCCATTCTCTGGAGGTCAGGTGCGAACGAACCCCCCCCCATAACTTTATTATACCATATTTCTTCAAACTGACACATAATTATGAAAGTATACTTACACAGATAGATATGAAAAGTCTTTATTAAAGTTTGTGCCTATTTCCGTTCTATAGAGGCCAGGCGCGAACGCAGACCCACACGTTTATTATACCATCTCTATTAAAGTTAGAACATACTTATCAAACTATGCTTATATACATCTATATCAAAAACACTTGTAAACGTTTTTTTTTAATTTTAATTTTTTTTATTTCCATACTTTGTGGACCAGGCGCGAACGCAGACCCCACAATTTGAATGAACCGCCGTTCTGCCAGATCAAACATACCCATCCCTGTGTCTCGATACATCTTCTATCATTATGTGTAATCAGTTTTTTGAAATAGTCAACAATATAGGAGCCTGTTCGTGACCAGACACACGCACATACACATTCAGCTTTATAGTATAGATATACCTCACATACATATTTATATACACACACACACATATATATATATATATATATATATATATATATATATATATATATATATATATATATATATATATATATATTTAATAAGAGATATGTGTTGACAGTATTAATCCGTGTCCGGCGCAAATGACAATTATCTACGATGATAGATGGAAAGTCTACAAAATAATAACGAATCTCTCAGTCCAACTCAGTCTTGCGAACCAAGCTTTATACCCTGCTATTTCTGTTTGGCCTTAGGTCCTCACAACGCTTCACCGGTTAAAATCCGCACACCGGAAATCATTTTTTCCCCTTCTTTACCTCAAGTTTACATTCGTACTGGACAGCGCACGCCGTAAGCAATACGTCGGTCGGTGTCGCTAACGAGTTTGCCCTCCAACCTAAAGCATAAATTTTTAACTCTGTACGTTGGACTCGATAGACATACGTACACTGGTCTGTTTGTAATAGCTCTCTCGACCTTTCTTGGTCATTCAGGACAAACGCGTTAGCTACGCATGGATAGATATAATGGCCAGCTGTAGGCATTGCTAGTGGATGAATAGGGGTCAAATATCCGTAGAGATCGGTCACTTTACATGTAAGGGATTCCACATTAATAAGGCATTTTTTTTTTCATTCGGGTGTTTTATGAAGGACAGAATGCTTTGCTTTATTATTAAGGTATTATTATTCTGTGTTTTGATGGTTCAGAAATAATGCAGTTTTTTTTCCCCGAGAATTTACTTTGTGATTGCAACTGAAAATCCAAACATCATTGCTTCATTTTTTTTTTTGGTCACCACTTATCAAGGCAAGTACAGTACGTTATTGTGGAGATTTGATGAAGTCTTTACTTAAGAGGGCGGTTCATTAGGAATTTCTTAACGTTGGACTTGAAGACATTAAAGCTGTAGTCAGGTGGGAAGCAGGCAGACGGAACAGAGTTCCACAGGCGTGCAGTTCTAAGAAAGAAGCTTTGTTCATGGAATCTAAGTTTTGATTTAGGCACAGATAAAGAGTGGGGGAAATTTTTGACAGTGGATTCAGCTAGACGGGTGTTTTTCGTGAAAGATTGGCGAGGGGGGACCAGTCATAGTCATAGTTGCATACGGTTGTCACTTTTTTTTTTTGTTTTTTTGACCATCACACAACCAGTGTTTGTTTTACTAAAATTAGTATTGATATAAAATATATTTGGGTATTATTTTACTTCTTTCTTTTCTTCTTTTCTTTCTTCCTCCTCCGTTTCTTTTTTTTTCTTTCCCTTATTATTAATATTAAGCAGAAGTTTTCACAAAGGTTCTAACTAAAGGTTGTCAACTGAAAATAACCGTTGATATATCACTTAGAGATTTTGTGAGAACAGGTCTCATCGAATATCTTGTACTCTCCACGTCTTTCGTAAAGCTATGCAAATTAATTTGAATTATCGCAAGAGCCGCATGCCATTAATTTCTTGCTGGCAAGGACACTTGGTCCCTGCCAACATTTGGTTGACAATAAGTCTTCCTAATATTTCAGGGAGTTCTAACTACGAAAGAGTTAATTGCACAAAATTACAAGCTTTTACATATATACAGCATTCAGTTTGATTACACAAGAAACATCAAGATTTCCCAACATCTTATTCTTCGTTCGCCACGATCGCGGTTGTAGCGACGGACAGGCAGGGATGATATCCCTTGTTTAGGTTCTCTCTCCCCAGGGGCCTGGCTTAATCTGCCAGAATCGGCCTGGGCATTTGCTTAAGTACTAAGGTAAAAGGGTTGGTCGGGGCAATCCGCCAGACCAACCACAGTCCAACACGTCAAACGGGGAATTCCCAACTGTTTTTGCGTGTGTGCATCTCAACAGGTCGTCTATAGCCTGCGAATCTGGGGCCAAAACTCAGTTTCCACTAACACGCCACCCCAAATGTCAAACCTGTCACTCAGATAGGTAGACTGTATGATTTCATTCCACCTTATAATGACATTTCCTCTCACTTTTTTAAACACGAAATATCTTTCTGTGTTTAAAAAACACAATAAATTCATCCTTTTTTATAAGTCTCCTGCCGCTGTCCGGGATTCAATCGTCGTTTAACAGACAATCTCAGCATAATTATGCGACCCTACTCAGGGTTTTAGGGGATCTTAATATCCTCAATGGGGAGCAGTATCGCTCCTCTAGATAGTCACATCATGCAATTATCTATTCAAATTTTTTAGGTATTGTTCTTAGCGCTCTTACTATTAATGCTGTTATCCTGACTTTTTCCAATTTTTCCATTGTACACTCTTACTATTAATGCTGTTATCCTTTTTCCAATTTTTCGCATTCCATTGTACACTCTGGCAAGATTAGTAGATTTGCTTTGCTTTTTAGTTTCCTTCATCTCCACTCTATGCCTGCTGGGACGACAAAATCTACAACATGACAAGTCTTTCCTTCTTGTTAACTTGTATGGTATCCGGTTGGCTTGCTTAGGTGGGTTTATCCGTTTGTATATATAGGAGTTTGTGATATTCATTATTAAGTATTGCTGACGGTTTCTGCTTGTGCCATTTTTTGTGTGTTTAAGCTTCATCAGTCGTCTCCAAAGTTCCTAGTGCATGTCTTCCCTATGTAGTCGTGCTTTTATGATATTCCTAAATTAGTTTGCTGCATTCACTTCGTCGTTTCGTCTCCTTGCCCACATAGTATACATTTACAGTTTTCTTGTGTTTTATCTACTTTAAATTTGATGTAGTTGGTTCTAATTGCGTTGATTTGTGAATCTGTCAGTATGAATTCTGTTTCTCCGTTCATGCGTCCTTTTCACAGCCATATCTAGCTGGTTTCATGGTTCTCTTCTTTTGTTACTCTGATAAATCGTCCATGTAGTTCTTTTTCTCCCAATTTTCTTTTCTTTTCTTTTGGTTTCTAGTCTTATGGTTTTCTGTAATTTGTCCAATTAATATTTTTATGTTATGTACTATGGATTTTCTAAATATTTTCTGTGCCTTATACGTTTAACAGTTCACTTATCCTATTGCTTTTTTCACATAGAGCCGTCTTTATATGTTATGTATTGTGCATTGTTATTAATTTTCTCGTTCTCTGATCAAGATGTCGGAGTTCTTCTTTAATTCATTATATGAACGGTCAAGAATATTTTATTAGCGATACTGCCCAGGTGTTTATTCCCTTAAATATATTTCTACTATATAGCTTTGTTTCTCACAGTTTATTTGTTCTTCCCGGCTACTCTTATCCAATTTTAGCTTTCATTTCTGGGCATTTCATGGTGTCTGCTTCTTGCACTCCCAGATATAAGTGTAAGTTTCAGTTTTATACTTCCGGGTGTCTCGGATTTTCTCTTTTTCATCTCTAGTAACCCACATTGTTTGATTTCAAGTTCAATTCCAATGTCTGGGCTGAATATTCTGGTTGTTTTTTATCAAAATTTCCAGTTCCTTCTGCTTCTAGCAAACAGTTTCAGGTAATATATATATATATATATATATATATATATATATATATATATATATATATGGCTTATACTTTGTCATGCGCCTTTAAATTTGTATTCATAATGACATATTTTCTGTATGTAGTTAAGTGGCGTCATGGCTATGGTAAAGAGTAGTGGTGATAGTTAGTCTCCTTCGAAGATTTTCGTTATATTCTTATATCAGTTGGCTTCTGTCCTCCAGCTGTCAGTTCCAGTCGCCATATTCCTAATGCTTTCTTAATAATGTTAATAATCTTGTCAAATATATTGTACATACTTAGGCATTCAATTCTTGCTTGTGGGATTCTGTATTTGTTATCAATTCATGCCATGGCTATTATATTTTCCTGTTGTTTTTCTTTTTCTTATTTTTTTCCATTTCTCAAGATTTTTTAATCAATTTATAATAAGTCATGTGCCCTTTTTTTCCATTCCAGCTTTTTTTTTATTATTCCTCGGGCAGTAGGGCACGAGCGTTAAGACAGTAGTAGATCTGTTCACTCAGTTGTGCAGTAAACATTTTTCATGTATTCGGTAAGAATGAGTATGTTTCTGAAATCCATATTAAAAAAGAAGTAGAAAAATCCATATTAAAAAAAGAAGAAGAAAAAAAACCTTCTTAGCGACATGCAATATGGTTTCCGTTCTGCAAGATCTACAGCATATGTGCTAACGGTTATATCTCGTATGATTAGTGAATCTCTTGACAAAGGCTGCCTTTCTAGGGCAATTGCTCTTGACATATCAAAGGCCTTTGATAAGGTATGGCATATAGTTCTACTTCACAAGATTTCCAACTCCGGTATAACTGGAAATGTTTTCTCAGTCATTAAATCATTTCTCTCTGATAGGCTCATAAGAGTAGTGGTTGATGGGCAGAAATCAGAGGCCCTCAGTATTAATGCTGGAATCTATCAGGGGTCCATCCTTGGCCTAACTCTCTTCCAGATCTACATCAATGATCTCCCAAAATCCATACTTAAATCATTCGTTGACATCTATGCTGATGACACGACCATCTGACAACACATCAAAAGCCGTAAATGACAAAGTTCTCTCTGATTCTATCGCCTCTGATCTTGAGTACGTGGTACAATGGGGGAAGAGGTGACTGGTTACTTTTAATGCATCTAAAGCCAAGCCTATATCTTTATAATACCGACGCTCTTATTACGATCTGGCATCAATTGAAATGGATGGCTCTCGTCTTGGGGAGGCTCCATGTTTTGACAAGCTTCTGGGATTGACCTTTATTCTTGATCTGAAATGGAACACGTACATCAAGTCTGTTGCCAAGGTCGCTGGAAAAAATGGTGGAATCCTTCTACCGCTCCAGAAGACATCTCACTGTTGATGCAATTCTCTATCTATATAAAAGTAAAGTACGTCCAAGGATGGAGTACTACTGCAACATCTGGACAGGAGCTGCTAAAACAG
>NC_136483.1:7582193-7709693 GCF_053919585.1 Euprymna scolopes | reverse complement strand
TGCACACAAAAATATTGAGAAATGTCCGCACACACAAAGATTGAGAAAAGTCCACACACAAAAACGTTTGGAAATATATGCAAACACAAGCATTGGGAAATGTCCGCACACACTAGGATTGGGAAATGTCCACACACAAAAACGTTTGGAAATGTCCCCACACACAAATATGGAGAAATGTCCACACACACAAAGATTAGCAAATTTCCACACAAAAAAACGTTTTTAAATGTCCGCACACACACAGATTGAGAAATGTTTGCACACACAAAGATTGAGAAATGTCCACACAAAAAAAACGTTTGGAAATGTCAACATACACAAAGATTGAGAAATGTCCGCACACACAAAGATTAAGAAATGTCTGCACACAAAAAAGATTGAGAAATCTCCATACTCAAAAACGTTTGGAACCGTCCGCACACACACAGATTGAGACATGACCGCACACACAAAGATTGAGAAATGTCCGCACACACAAGGATTGAGAAATGTCCGCACACACAAAGATTGGGAAATGTCCACACACAAAAACATTTGGAAATATCCACACACACAAAGATTGGGAAATGTCCGCACACACAAAGATTGAGAAATGTCCACACACAAAAACGTTTGATAATGTCCGCACACACAAAGATTGAGAAATGTTCACACACAAAAACGTTTAAAAATATCCACACAGACAAAGATTGGGAAATGTCCACACACAAAGATTGAGAAATGTCCACACACAAAAAGATTGAGAAATGCCCACACACAAACAGGTTTGGAAATGTCCGCACACACAAAGATTGAGAAATGCCCACACACAAACAGGTTTGGAAATGTCCGCACACACAAAGATTGAGAAATGTCCGCACACACAAAGATTAAGAAATGTCTGCACACAAAAAAGATTGAGAAATCTCCATACTCAAAAACGTTTGGAACCGTCCGCACACACACAGATTGAGAAATGTCCGCACACACAAAGATTGAGAAATGTCCGCACACACAAGGATTGAGAAATGTCCGCACACACAAAGATTGGGAAATGTCCACACACAAAAACGTTTGGAAATATCCACACTCACAAAGATTGGGAAATGTCCGCACACACAAAGATTGAGAAATGTCCACACACAAAACCGTTTGATAATGTCCGCACACACAAAGATTGAGAATTGTCCGCACACACAAAGATTGAGAAAAGTACACACACAAAAACGTTTAAAAATATCCACACAGACAAAGATTGGGAAATGTCTACAACACAGAAAAACGGTCGGAAATGTCCGCAAACACAAAGATTACGAAATGTCCGCACACACAAAGATTGAGAAATGTCCACACACAAAAACGTTTGGAAATGTCCGCACACACAAAGATTGAGAAATGTACGCACACACAAAGATTGAGAAATGTCGACACACAAAATCTTTGGAAATGGCCGCACACACAAAGATTTAGAAATGTCCACACACAAGTACGTTTTGAAATGTCCGCACACAGAAAGATTGAGAAATGTCCCCACACACAAAGATTGAAAAATGTCCGCAGACACAAAGATTGAGAAATTGTCGCACACACAAAGATTGAGAAATATCCGTACACGCAAAGATTGGGAAATGTCCCCACACACAAAGATTGAGAAATTTTCTGAACACAAGATTGAGAAATGTCCGCACACACAAAGATTGAGAAATGCCCGCACACACAAAGATTGAAAAATATCCGTACACGCAAAGATTGGGAAATGTCTGCACCCACAAAGATTGAGTAATGTCCGCACACACAACGATTGAGAATTTTCCGAACACAAAAAGATTGAGAAATTTCCGCACACACAAAGATTAAGAAATGTCCACACCCAAAAACGTTTGGCAATGTCCGCACACGCAAAGATTGAGAAATGTCCGCACAAAAAAAGATTGGGAAATGCCGGCACAAAAAAAAAGATTGAGAAATGTCCGCACACAAAAAAGATTGAAAAATGTCCATACACAAAAACGTTTAGAGATGTCCGCACACACATAGATTGAGAAATGTCCGCACACACAAAGATTGAGAAATGTCCACACACAAAATCGTTTGAAAATATCCGCAAACACAAAGATTACACAAAAAACGGTTGGAAATGTCCGCACACACAAAGATTACGAAATGTCCGCACACACAAAGATTAAGACATGTACACACACTAAAACGTTTGGAAATGTCCGCACACACAAAGATTGAGAAATGTCGTCACACACAAAAATTGAGAAATGTCCACACACAAAAACGTTTGGAAATGCTCGCACACACAAAGTTTGAGAAATGTCCGCACACACAAAGATTGGGAAATGTCCACACAAAAAACGTTTTGAAATGTCCGCACACAGAAAGATTGAGAAATGTCGTCACACACAACAATTGAGAAATGTCTACACACAAAAACGTTTGGAAATGCTCGTACACACAAAGTTTGAGAAATGTCCGCACACACAAAGATTGGGAAATGTCCACACACAAAAACGTTTTGAAATGTCCGCACACACCAAGATTGAGAAATGTCCGCACACACAAAGATTGAGAAATATCCGCACACACAAAGATTGAGAAATATCCGCACACACAAAGATTGAAAAATGTCCGCACACACAAACATTGAGAAATGTCCGCACACACAAAGATTGAGAAATTTCCGCACACGCAAAGATTGAAGAATTTCCGCACACACAAAGATTTAAATGTCTGTACACAAAAAGATTGAGAAATGTCCGCACACACAAAGATTGGGAAATGTCCGCACACACAAAGATTGGGAAATGTCCGCACACACAAAGATTGAGAAATGTCCGCACACACAAAGATTGAGAAATGTCCGCACACACAAGGATTAGGAATTGTCGGCACACACAAAGATTGAAAAATGTCCGCACACAGAAGGATTGGGAAATGTCTGCACAAACAAGGATTGGGAAATGTCCGCACACACAAAGATTTAGAAATGCCGGCACACATGAGGATTGGGAAATGTCCGCACACACAAACATTCAGAAATGTCTGCACACACAAAGATTGAGAAATGTCTTCACACACAAAGATTGAGAAATGTCCGCACACACAAAGATAGAGACATGTCCGCACACACAAAAATTCGGATTGTCCGCACACACAAAGATTGAGAAATGTCCGCACACACAAGGATTGGGAAATGCCCGCACACACAAAGATTGAGAAATGTCTGCACACACAAAGATTGAGAAATGTCCGCACACACAAACATTGAGAAATATCATAACATACAAAGATTCAGCAATGTCCGCACACACAATATTGAAAAATTCCCGCACCCACAAACATTGAGAAATGTCCGCACACACAAAGATTGAGAAATGTCCGCACACACAAAGATTGGGAAATGTCCGCACACACAATGATTGAGAAATGTCTGCACACAGAATGTTGAGAAATGCCGGCACACATAAGGATTGGGTAATGTCCGCACACACAAACATTCAGAAATGTCTGCACACATAAAGATTGAGAAATGTCTTCACACACTAAGATTGAGAAATGTCCGCACACACAAAGATAGAGAAATGTCCGCACACACAAAGATTGAGAAATGTCCGCACCAACAAACATTGAGAAATGTCTGCACACACAAAGATTGAGAAATGTCTGGACACACAAAGATTGGGAAATGTCCGCACACACAATGATTGAGAAATGTCCGAACACACAAAGATTGAGAAATGTCCGCGCACACAATATTGAAAAATGTCCACACCCACAAACATTGAGAAATATCCGCACACACAAAGATTGAGAAATTTCCGCACACACAAAGATTGAGAAATGTCTGCACACACAATGATTGAGAAATGTCCGCACACACAAAGATTGAGAAATGTCCGCACACACAAATATTGAGAAATGTCCGCACACACACACACATTAGGAAATGTCCACGCACACAAAGATTGAGTAATGTCCGCACACACAAAGATTGGGAAATGTTCGCACACACAATGTTGAGAAATGTCCGCACACACAATAATTGTAAAATGTCCGCACACATAAACGTGTGAAATGTCTATACACTCACATTTTTAGAAGAGTTTGCACACACAATGTTGAGAAATATCTGTACATAGAAAAATAGTGAAGTATCCGCACACACCAAAGTTGGAAAATGTACACGCACACAACGTTTCACCATATGTTCATCAACGCCCCCCTAAAAAATATTGAGAAATTTTCACAAAAAAAAAATATTCAGAAATGTCCACCAAACAAAAAATATGTAGAAATGTCCACACACAAAAAAAAATATTAGAAAAGGTCACCCCCCACCAAAACAAAATTAGAAATGTCCACAAAAAACATATTTAGAAATGTCCAATACAATAGTTCGGAAATGTCCACACCCACAAAGCTTGAGAAATATCCGCACGCACAATAATTGAGAAATGTCAGCGCACATAACGTTTTAGAAATGTCCACACAAAAAAAAAAACGTTTGGAAATGTCCACACACACAAATATTGAGAAATGTCCGCACACAGAAAGATTGAGAAATGTCCCCACACACAAAGATTGAAAGATGTCCGCAGACACAAAGATTGAGAAATTGTCGCACACACAAAGATTGAGAAATATCCGTACACGCAAAGATTGGGAAATGTCCCCACACACAAAGATTGAGAAATTTTCTGAACACAAGATTGAGAAATGTCCGCACACACAAAGATTGAGAAATGCCCGCACACACAAAGATTGAAAAATATCCGTACACGCAAAGATTGGGAAATGTCTGCACCCACAAAGATTGAGTAATGTCCGCACACACAACGATTGAGAATTTTCCGAACACAAAAAGATTGAGAAATTTCCGCACACACAAAGATTAAGAAATGTCCACACCCAAAAACGTTTGGCAATGTCCGCACACGCAAAGATTGAGAAATGTCCGCACAAAAAAAGATTGGGAAATGTCGGCACAAAAAAAAAGATTGAGAAATGTCCGCACGCAAAAAAGATTGAAAAATGTCCATACACAAAAACGTTTAGAGATGTCCGCACACACATAGATTGAGAAATGTCCGCACACACAAAGATTGAGAAATGTCCACACACAAAATCGTTTGAAAATATCCGCACACACAAAGATTACACAAAAAACGGTTGGAAATGTCCGCACACACAAAGATTACGAAATGTCCGCACACACAAAGATTAAGACATGTACACACACTAAAACGTTTGGAAATGTCCGCACACACAAAGATTGAGAAATGTCGTCACACACAAAAATTGAGAAATGTCCACACACAAAAACGTTTGGAAATGCTCGCACACACAAAGTTTGAGAAATGTCCGCACACACAAAGATTGGGAAATGTCCACACACAAAAACGTTTTGAAATGTCCGCACACACCAAGATTGAGAAATGTCCGCACACACAAAGATTGAGAAATATCCGCACACACAAAGATTGAGAAATATCCGCACACACAAAGATTGAAAAATGTCCGCACACACAAACATTGAGAAATGTCCGCACACACAAAGATTGAGAAATTTCCGCACACGCAAAGATTGAAGAATTTCCGCACACACAAAGATTTAAATGTCTGTACACAAAAAGATTGAGAAATGTCCGCACACACAAAGATTGAGAAATGTCGTCACACACAACAATTGAGAAATGTCCACACACAAAAACGTTTGGAAATGCTCGTACACACAAAGTTTGAGAAATGTCCGCACACACAAAGATTGGGAAATGTCCACACACAAAAACGTTTTGAAATGTCCGCACACACCAAGATTGAGAAATGTCCGCACACACAAAGATTGAGAAATATCCGCACACACAAAGATTGAGAAATATCCGCACACACAAAGATTGAAAAATGTCCGCACACACAAATATTGAGAAATGTCCGCACACACAAAGATTGAGAAATTTCCGCACACGCAAAGATTGAAGAATTTCCGCACACACAAAGATTTAAATGTCTGTACACAAAAAGATTGAGAAATGTCCGCACACACAAAGATTGGGAAATGTCCGCACACACAAAGATTGGGAAATGTCCGCACACACAAAGATTGAGAAATGTCCGCACACAAAAAGATTGAGAAATGTCCGCAAACACAAGGATTAGGAATTGTCGGCACACACAAAGATTGAAAAATGTCCGCACACAGAAGGATTGGGAAATGTCTGCACAAACAAGGATTGGGAAATGTCCGCACACACAAAGATTTAGAAATGCCGGCACACATGAGGATTGGGAAATGTCCGCACACACAAACATTCAGAAATGTCTGCACACACAAAGATTGAGAAATGTCTTCACACACAAAGATTGAGAAATGTCCGCACACACAAAGATAGAGACATGTCCGCACACACAAAAATTCGGATTGTCCGCACACACAAAGATTGAGAAATGTCCGCACACACAAGGATTGGGAAATGCCCGCACACACAAAGATTGAAAAATGTCCGCACACACAAACATTGAGAAATGTCCGCACACACAAACATTGAGAAATATCATAACATACAAAGATTCAGCAATGTCCGCACACACAATATTGAAAAATTTCCGCACCCACAAACATTGAGAAATGTCCGCACACACAAAGATTGAGAAATGTCCGCACACACAAAGATTGGGAAATGTCCGCACACACAATGATTGAGAAATGTCTGCACACAGAATGTTGAGAAATGCCGGCACACATAAGGATTGGGTAATGTCCGCACACACAAACATTCAGAAATGTCTGCACACACAAAGATTGAGAAATGTCTTCACACACTAAGATTGAGAAATGTCCGCACACACAAAGATAGAGAAATGTCCGCACACACAAAGATTCAGAAATGTCCGCACCAACAAACATTGAGAAATGTCTGCACACACAAAGATTGAGAAATGTCTGGACACACAAAGATTGGGAAATGTCCGCACACACAATGATTGAGAAATGTCCGAACACACAAAGATTGAGAAATGTCCGCGCACACAATATTGAAAAATGTCCGCACCCACAAACATTGAGAAATATCCGCACACACAAAGATTGAGAAATTTCCGCACACACAAAGATTGAGAAATGTCTGCACACACAATGATTGAGAAATGTCCGCACACACAAAGATTGAGAAATGTCCGCACACACAAATATTGAGAAATGTCCGCACACACACACACATTAGGAAATGTCCACGCACACAAAGATTGAGTAATGTCCGCACACACAAAGATTGGGAAATGTTCGCACACACAATGTTGAGAAATGTCCGCACACACAATAATTGTAAAATGTCCGCACACATAAACGTGTGAAATGTCTATACACTCACATTTTTAGAAGAGTTTGCACACACAATGTTGAGAAATATCTGTACATAGAAAAATAGTGAAGTATCCGCACACACCAAAGTTGGAAAATGTACACGCACACAACGTTTCACCATATGTTCATCAACGCCCCCCTAAAAAATATTGAGAAATTTTCACAAAAAAAAAATATTCAGAAATGTCCACCAAACAAAAAATATGTAGAAATGTCCACACACAAAAAAAATATTAGGAAAGGTCACCCCCCCACAAAAAAAAATTAGAAATGTCCACAAAAAACATATTTAGAAATGTCCAATACAATAGTTCGGAAATGTCCACACCCACAAAGCTTGAGAAATATCCGCACGCACAATAATTGAGAAATGTCAGCGCACATAACGTTTTAGAAATGTCCACACAAAAAAAAAAACGTTTGGAAATGTCCACACACACAAATATTGAGAAATGTCCGCACACACAAAGATTGAGAAATGTCCACACACAAACAACGTTTGGAAATGTCCGCACACACAACGATTGAGAAATGTCCGAACGCACAAGGATTTGGAAATGTCTGCACACAATGGTTGAGAAATGTCTGCACACACAAAGATTGAGAAATGTCCGCACACACAAATATTAAGAAATGTCTGCACACACAATGATTGGGAA
The DNA here is from genome assembly GCF_053919585.1 of Euprymna scolopes. Taxonomy (NCBI): domain Eukaryota; kingdom Metazoa; phylum Mollusca; class Cephalopoda; order Sepiida; family Sepiolidae; genus Euprymna; species Euprymna scolopes. The sequence continues at coordinate 7,701,686 of NC_136483.1, read as the reverse complement.
GTGTCCGCACACACAAAGATTGAGAAATGTTTGCACACACAAAGATTGAGAAATGTCCGCACAAACAAAGATTGAGAAATGTCCGCACACACAAAAATTGAGAAATTTCCGTACACAAAAATATTGACAAATGTCCGCACACACAAAGATCGAGTAATGTCCGTACAAACAAAGATTGAGAAATATCCGCACACACAAGGATTGGGAAATGTCTGCACACAAAGATTGAGAAATGTCCGCACACACAAAGATTGAGAAATGTCCGCAAACACAAAGATTGAGACATGTCCGCAAACACAAGGATTTAGAAATGTCTGCACATACAAAGATTGGGAAATGTCCGCACACACAATGATTGAGAAATGTCCGCACACACAAAGATTGAGAAATGTCCGCACACACAAAGATTGAGAAATGTCCGCACACACAAAGATTGAGAAATGTCCGCAAACACAAAGATTGGAAATGTCCGCAAACACAAAAAGATTGAGAAATGTCTGGAACACACAAAGATTGGGAAATGTTTGCAGACACAAAGAGTTAGAAATATCCGCACACACAAAGATTGAAAAATGTCCGCACACACAAAGATTGAGAAATGTCCGCACACACAAAGATTGAGAAATGTCCGCACACACAAATATTGAGAAATGTCCGCACACACACACACATTAGGAAATGTCCACGCACACAAAGATTGAGTAATGTCCGCACACACAAAGATTGGGAAATGTTCGCACACACAATGTTGAGAAATGTCCGCACACACAATAATTGTAAAATGTCCGCACACATAAACGTGTGAAATGTCTATACACTCACATTTTTAGAAGAGTTTGCACACACAATGTTGAGAAATATCTGTACATAGAAAAATAGTGAAGTATCCGCACACACCAAAGTTGGAAAATGTACACGCACACAACGTTTCACCATATGTTCATCAACGCCCCCCTAAAAAATATTGAGAAATTTTCACAAAAAAAAATATTCAGAAATGTCCACCAAACAAAAAATATGTAGAAATGTCCACACACAAAAAAAATATTAGGAAAGGTCACCCCCCACCAAAAAAAAATTAGAAATGTCCACAAAAAACATATTTAGAAATGTCCAATACAATAGTTCGGAAATGTCCACACCCACAAAGCTTGAGAAATATCCGCACGCACAATAATTGAGAAATGTCAGCGCACATAACGTTTTAGAAATGTCCACACAAAAAAAAAACGTTTGGAAATGTCCACACACACAAATATTGAGAAATGTCCGCACACACAAAGATTGAGAAATGTCCACACACAAAAAACGTTTGGAAATGTCCGCACACACAAAGATTGAGAAATTTCCGCACACACAAAGATTGAGGAATGTCAACACACAAAAACGTTTGGAAATGTCCGCACACACAAAGATTGAGTAATCTCCGCACACACAAAGATTGAGAAATGTCCGCACACACAAAGATTGAGAAATGTCCGCACACACAAAGATTGAGAAATTTCCGCATACACAAAGATTGAGGAATGTCCGCACACACTAAGATTGAGAATGTCCACACACAAAAACTTTTGGCAATGTCCACACACACACAGATTGGGAAATGTTCGCACACACAAAGATTGAGAAATGTCCGCACACACAAAGATTGAGAAATGTCCACACACAAAAACGTTTGGAAATGTCTGCACACACAAAGATTTAGAAATGTCAGCCCACAAAAAATTGGGAAATGTCCTCACACACAAAGATTGAAAAATGTCCGCACACAAAAGGATTGAGAAATGTCCGCACACACAACGATTGAGAAATGTCCGAACGCACAAGGATTTGGAAATGTCTGCACACAATGGTTGAGAAATGTCTGCACACACAAAGATTGAGAAATGTCCGCACACACAAATATTAAGAAATGTCTGCACACACAATGATTGGGAAGTGTCCGCACACACAAAGATTGAGAAATGTTTGCACACACAAAGATTGAGAAATGTCCGCACAAACAAAGATTGAAAAATGTCCGCACACACAAAAATTGAGAAATTTCCGTACAAAAAATATTGACAAATGTCCGCACACACCAAGATCGAGTAATGTCCGTACAAACAAAGATTGAGAAATATCCGCACACACAAGGATTGGGAAATGTCTGCACACAAAGATTGAGAAATGTCCGCACACACAAAGATTGAGAAATGTCCGCAAACACAAAGATTGAGACATGTCCGCAAACACAAGGATTTAGAAATGTCTGCACATACAAAGATTGGGAAATGTCCGCACACACAATGATTGAGAAATGTCCGCACACACAAAGATTGAGAAATGTCCGCACACACAAAGATTGAGAAATGTCCGCACACACAAAGATTGAGAAATGTCCGCAAACACAAAGATTGGAAATGTCCGCAAACACAAAAAGATTGAGAAATGTCTGGAACACACAAAGATTGGGAAATGTTTGCAGACACAAAGAGTTAGAAATATCCGCACACACAAAGATTGAAAAATGTCCGCACACACAAAGATTGAGAAATGTCCGCAAACACAAAGATTGAGAAATGTTCACACAAGATAGGTTACAAATTTCCGTACACACAAAGGTTGAGTAATATCAGCACACACAAAAATTGAGAAACGTTCGCACACACATATGTCAAGAAATATATCTACACACAAATGTTTAAAAGTGTCCGTACACATAAAAGTGGAGAAGTATCCGTATACACAAAAATTGAGAAATGTCCGCACACACAAAGATTGAGAAATTTCCCCACACACATATGTGGAGAAATGTCCGAACACAACAAGGGTGAGAAATGTCCGCACACATCAACCTGTGAAATGTATGTACCCACAAATTTTTAGAAGTGTTTCACACAGAAAGGCTGAGAAATCTCTGCACATACAAAAAATGTGAAGTATCCACAGAAGGTGAAAAATTGTCACACAAGATAGGTTACAGATGTCCGAACACACAAAAGTTTAGAAATATCAGCACACAGATATGTGGAGAAATGTCCGAACACACAAAGATTGAGAAATGTCCACACACACAAAGTTGAGAAATGTCTGCAAACACAAAGGTTTAGAAATGCCTAAAGACACAAAGATTGGAAATGTCCGCACCCACAAAGGTTGAGAAATGTCCGCACAGACAAAGATTGAAAAATATCAACCCACACAAAGATTGAGAAATGTCCGCACTCACTAAGATTGAGAAATGTCCGCACACACAAAAGTTTAGAAATATCCGCACACACAATAGTTGAGAAATGTCCGCACGCACATTTTCACCTTTATAGGTGTATAAATCACGTCGGGGTTAAGTGATAACTTGAGATTAAAACATTAAAATATTTTTCTACCAGGATAGTTACATTTATATCGTGTTTTCTTGTTTAGGATTTATAGTAATCTTCAAACATTAAGGTTTAAACTTGAAGCTGTTGTCGAGATAAGACCATGTTTTATTTATCGTAATTATGCGCCTATAATTTGTTGCGACGATTAAATCTGATTTAAGCTAGAGATTTATGTTTTGGTATCAAGAAAAATTCTAGAAATCCTTACGAGTAATATAATATATATAAACAATTTGAGAAAATTATGTTTCTAAATTATATTTAAATAACTTTAAAATCGATGTATTTGCTGATAGGATTGTCACTACGCCTAAGTTTATGTTTGGCCAACGATCATCGTAGCTTTTACCCTATCCATTCATTTCGCTATGTATTCATATGTTAAAGAGTTCATCTGGATATTTCTAAGCAAATTCAGTAAAAAGTTCCAAGTATTGTTTTCTCAGATAAAAAAAATATTAAATGGGAACAATTTTATTAACTAGAAATCAAGACAAAATTCTTACGATGTCTAATGGTTGTTATACTAATCATCAGTGCTATTGATAATGTTCACACATTTGATTATCACCTATGCATATTTAGTAAATCACAAATTTATGACGTCACATTAAAGCTAGAATTATTTTACTACTTTTTAAAGCAATATTCATATGAAAGACTTAATATTTCAAATATAATAGAAGTTTAAATTAAGGACTACAAGGTTTCTGTTTACATTTCCGATCATAAGATTTATTACAAATAAAATATTATACTAGCAGTTCGACCCGGCTTCAGTTAGGTCCTAACTACTGTTCATAACATAATGTGCATATATATATATATATATATATATATATATATATATATATGTATATATATATATATATATATATATATATATATATTAAAATATTTGACTCATGCCCAGGTAAACTACATCTAAAATTTCAAGTGTTTGGGTCCAAAATTGGCGGAGGAGTTTGGTAGAGTCTGCAAAGGTCAACTCATTCAACTTTGCACTATTGACAGCCAAAATCTCGCCCAAAAACTTAGCAAAAAGCTTGCTGTATATTTGAATACAATTTATGTATATTTTCAAATGTTTAAACCAAAAATTGGCTGAGTAATTAGCTAGAGACCGCAATAGTCAAATCTTTGGAACATTAACCAATTGACAGCTCAAATTTTCGGCCAAAAACATATTAAAAAGCTTTCCCTATCTCTGAATATCTTTTATGTAAAATTTTAAATGTTTAGACCAGAGATTTGCAGAGTAATTTGGTAAAGACGGCAGAAGTCAATTCTTTTTAAATTGACCCCAATTTTAACCCCTTTACATTCATAGTTTTGGTCTCAAGTTAAATTATGAGGTTTTATCTACGCCTAAGTAACCTACATTTAAAATTTGAAGTGTTTAAACCCAGAATTGGAGGACGAGATTTGTGGAGTTTTCAATGGTCAAGTTGTTGAACTATGACCTATGAACCTTGATAGTAGTATATCTGGCCGAAAACTGATTAAAAAGATTTTTCCAAATCTCAGTACTCCTTATATTAAATCTCGAGTATGTAGACCGAAAATTGACAGAATAGTTTGGTAGGGAAATATACACAGACAGAGACGGTTTCACTTTTATAGATATAGATTCTAGTTAAAATCTCTTATACAGCGTGGAAGAATAAAATTGTCGCCTTTTCCGTTTGATGAAAACCTTTTTCTTTTTTGTTGTTGCAGACCATCGACTAGTTTTCCAGTTGTGTACAAATCTGGAGAACGATATAAGCATTCTATCATGTCTAAAAGTGGCACAATGTTCACTGAGCGAGATCAGAGATGCGCCGCTATACAACTCATGCTATTTACCGATTCAAGTAATGGCAATAGGAGTATTGCCAGCACTCTCAAAATCCGGACTGCTCAACGCTTGAGGGCACAACTCAACGAAGTTTCCGGTCACAGTTATGGTGTTGGTGTGGTTTCAAGTGAGGGCCACATCATCTTTGAAGTCGGCTTCAAGTGAGGGCCTTTCATCTTTGAAGTCGGCTTCGAAGTCAATACTAAAGTGTACCTGGCTGTGCTGAAGAGTGTGGTGATCCCCTGATGCAATAAGGTTGCCGCTGGAAGGCTCTGGGTGTGACAGCAAGACTCAAAATATATTCAGATTTGGCTTCAGAAGTGCTACGACTTTGCCCTCTTCTCTTACTAGCCCTGCTCCTCCCCCGATCTTTACCCGCTGGACTACTCCGTTTGTTCATACGTCAGGAACATAACGAACAATACCCCCAAATACTAAAACTAGCCTGATCGCCGCCATTTGCCGGGAATTCGTCGAGCTGTTACAAGCGCTTATGCAATAGGTATGCGCCAAGTACTGGATCCGTATTGAGCCGGCGATTTAGGGGGAAGACGGCTACATTGAATAGATGTCAGCTCTAATACATACTCAACTTACCAGTATTGATTTTTCAATAAAACGTTTTCCCCAAAAAAACTGTAGTGTTTTCTCTTAGGCGATAAATTTATCATTCAATCCTGTAATTCAGATCTTTAGCTTCAAATCTTATATTTGATGGGATTTTCGTTATTTTCATTGCATTTCATTTGTATTTGCTTCACATTACATCCGATGTATACGGTTAAGCTATGATAGCGATCAGGTTTATATGGGTGTTTGTTTCGGTTAAGATTTAAGACATTTATTCACATTACTTTTAAATTTCTACATGTTGATACGGTTGGGAAAACGGTTGGCAGTGAGTGAATTACAAAGGCAAAGGTTCTATGAAAAAAAAAACTATTAGAGGAGAATATTGTTCGGCATTTGGGGGCTGCTACATGGAAAAGTGTGAGATATTGCTACTACTATTCGGAGGTGTCAAGCGTATTTACGTTGCGGGATGAGTGTATGTTTATAATAGCAGATATGGTGGAAGTGCTTGCAAACCGAGCATAGGAGTTCAGCTGCGGCGGAAGATGACCTTAGATTAAGAGTCGATGCAGGACGTGTTACTAGATACGTTCTAAAAGTAATGTTTCCTATTATAATGCCCTTTCAATGAATCTGAAAGAGTTGGAATTGCATTGTTATAGTGACTTAACTTATGCATTAAATTCTTAAAAGTTTAACCCCTCTGCTGCAAATATTGATGGTATGACACTCTTAGAAATCATCTCCTTGCCTAATGAACTTTCTTTGTAATTTTTAAATTTTTCGAATTTTTCGAATTGCCCTTCTTATTTCTCGTTTGAATCTATGAAAGAAAGTTCCATAGTCGTCTTAGACTATCTGTTTTTACACCGTTTTGGTGTGACAAAGCTATCGTGGTCAGGTCAGCAACTGACCTCTAACCTCATCGGAAACTGTGGCTCGTGATCGTCTTCTTCCGGGAGATCTTCACAAAAAATGTTCAGTGTCTCGACTCTGTGTTGATTTCTGCTGAAAAGCAAAAGTAAAGCTCCGCATGCACACAGGAAAAGAAGACAGACAAACTCAGGGTTTCAAACTACGAAAAGTTTATTTCACAAATTTACAGGCTTTTTACATATGTACATCGTTCAGTTCACGAAAAACATGAAGTTCTCAAAATGTCTTATTCTTCGCCCACTGGTTGACGGTCAGAAGAGGTGGAGGGGATCTGGCCGTTCTGGAAGCGGGTATCCTTTTCGATAATAGGCTTCAATCTGTCTCTTCCGATCCGAGCATGTGCTCTTATACTAATGTCACGGGTCGGGGTCTGGTGATTTGCTGAACCAACCAAAGCCAGCCACGTCTCTGGGAAAACGCCAGATACATTTGCCTGTGTGCACTTCCACAAATCGTCCTCCGTTTCGTAAATCTAGAACCAAGTCTCAACTGTGCGTTCACAAGACCCCAAGGGGTTAAATCCTGTCAATTTTCTCTACTCAGAAACTCAGAACGTCTTGTTTTTTTGCAAATACTTTTGAATGAGTTTTTAACAGTCGTCTTCGGACAGTTTTGATTATTGTTCGTTTTAAATCTTAATGCTTTTGTATGCTTCAGTACATATTATATTACAATTTCTTGAACTAGTGAAGCGTCTCGTGTGTCAAACAAATAATATATACATATATTTAAGAACGTGGCTAAAATTAATGTACAATGGTTCTAAAAGCGTGATTTACAAGGCGGTATAAAATTTACATTTTTAAAATTTTTTATAATCATTTATAACTTTACATTGCAGTATATATTTATATATTAAGAGAGAGAAAGAGAGAGAGAGAGAGAGAGTAAGTTATAAAAATATATATGGCAATTAAGCGACCCAGATTATTCCAATGTCTAACTCTTGAGAATTCGTCAGGGTAATGCTTGAATAAAACGCGGAATATTCTGTGTAGCTTAATTGCCATATATATTTTACACTTTACTACCTAGGTCTACCTATGTATTGAACACTGTTTAAGTAAATACTGAAAATTTATGCATAAAATTATATTTTCGTATATTAATTTATGTGATGAAATGAAGTATATAAATATATATATGTGTGTGTGTGTGTGTGTGTGTGTGTGTGTGTGTGTACATGCGGTTTGGCCCGGATTTGCTCGGACTCTATGAACTGTTCGTAACTTGCCCTACGTGTGAATACACTTAATGTAAGATTTAAAAAATGACAAAAAATTGTCTAAATAATTTCGTAGAGAGCACAGAGCTCAATTTCTTTAACTTTTATCCCAGTTTTGACCCCTTAATATTTATTATTTCGGTCTCAAATAAAAATAGAAAGTGTTATCCATGTCCGAGTTAACTACATATAATATTTCTAGTTTTTAGATCCAACATTGCCGAAGGAATTTGGTGGCATCTGTAAAGGTCAACTCTTTCAACTTTGACCTTTTGGCAGCAATATTATCGCAATAAAACTGATTAAATACCCGTTATGTATCAATTTACAATGTTGCGACCCAAAATTGGCTAAGTAGTTTTCTAGACACCGCAATGGTTACGTCTGTTGAACTTTGACGCATTGGCAACTCAGATTTTCGACCCAAGCCGAATAATAATCCTGTCCTTCCTAATAATACCCTTTATGTTAAATTGGCTAAGTAATTGGGTAGAGACCGCAGAGGTCATTTTTGAAAAAAAATGACTCCAATTATAACCTGTTTACATTTATTTTGGGGGGCTCCAAAAAATTCACAAGTTTATATATATATATATATATATATATATATATATATATAGCCAATCTTTCACGAAAAACACCCGTCTAGCTGAATCCACTGTGAAAAATTTCCCCCACTCTATATCTGTGCCTAAATCAAAACGCAGATTCCATTAACTAAGCTTCTTTCTTAGAACTGCACGCCTGTGGAACTCTGTTCCGTCTGCCTGCTTCCCACCGGACTACAACTTGGATGTCTTCAAGTCCAATGTTAACAAATTCCTAAGGAACCGCCCCCTTAAGTAAACTCCACACTAACGTAATGTACTTGCAATAACCCTTATCCCTGAGTGGCTTCCGGGCCTTGATAAGTGGTGATCGCTGTGTAATATATATATATATATATATATATATATATATATATATATATATATATATATATATAAAAAACACTTATAAATTTGATTCTTTACATAATAGTCAAAACAAACGTTAAAAATACACTGAAATTGACAGCACTAAATTAAGTTCATTTAATTCTGTAAAGGCTACAGTAGTTTCTTCCCAAATGTCATTACGTTTTTTTACTTTTTTAATATCGCCGCCCGAAATTTATAAAGTGAAATAAAAGATGTAATTATTTAAAATTCCTGTACTCAAGTTATAATATTATGCATATTCGGTAATCTCCAAAAATACCGTTAGGGCTTACAACATGGCCGCCAGAAGAGTCACGTGATCCGGTTGATCCAAAACATGAATCGTGCAAATGGAAAACGCAGCCTTGAAGGCAAACTTTGACAAACAATCACAATTTGTTTGTATTTAATTTTTTGTTGATATAATGTTGTTATAAAAATAGGCAAACTTTGAGAAATAATCTTAGGTTGTTTTTAGTTAAAACAGTGTTTATAAAAAGTATTTTATTCAGAACAAACAAGTGGTCGACTAGGTGTATCAGAATTTTAGGCGGAATTTTTGACACCCCCAACAAAAAACTGCGAATAAAATATATAAAACTCGTAATTTCTGTTTTTAAAGTGGGTTGTCAATTTTCTTTATGAAATATACTTCCAAAATAAACTATTACAGTCGTTTAAAACATAATAGAAGTATTATTTTTTATTTTTTAAAAACAATGTTTACAAAATGTCTACGCACGTGAAAGAGTCGGCCCAAATAAATTTTGTGAACTAATTTGTTGCATCGCCTCCATCTATTCTGTCTAAATTTATAAAATGAAAATTAAAAATATAAACTGTTTTATTTTTTCATCATATTTTTATAACATTACATCTTAAAAAAAATGAACACATTGTTTTAAATACCATTTTTATGAAAAACTCTGAATAAAATATTTTTTATAAACACTGTTTTAAAAAACAAACAAAGTGTGATTATTTCTCAACAAAAAATTAAATGACCGTTCTAAATAAATTATTTATAATTATGATATTGAAAAACTGTTTTCGTACTTAATTAATATGCTTGTTTGTCAAAGTTTGCTTTAAATTTGCGTTTTCCGGTTTCGTAATACGGCGATTCATGTTTTGGATCAACCGGATCACGTGACTCTTCTGGCGGCCATGTTGTAAGCCCTAACGGTATTTTTGGAGATTACCAGAGTGATACCATCAGGACAAAAATGGTAAAGTAAATGGTAAAGTAAATGTTTTTTGACAAAAATATTAAAGAGTGATACCATCAGGACAAAAATGGTAAAGTAAATGGTAAAGTAAATGTTTTTTGACAAAAATATTAAAGAGTGATACCATCAGGACAAAAATGGTAAAGCCTTGTGGATTTTTTTTGTTTTTTTGAAAAATGTAAAATTCAATTAAAAATAGTAGAAAACGTTTTATATTATTCTGATTTTCATGTGATAAAACCCTGTAAAAAAGTTGCTCAAAATTGTTGGATTTAAATAGATTTTAAGTTTTACTTTATCCTCTCCTCGTTTTAAGATTCCTTTCATATTTTGTTATGTATAAAAATATCCGTATTACTCTTTTTCTATCAATTTTCTTTTTCACTTCTCGAAAATTCTTTGCGTTTCGTCATCACTTTTAAAAACTTTTTTTACCATTCTTTAAAAATGGTTTTACTGCATTTCCTCGGACTTTTTTTTTTTCGTTTTAAATTCTCATTGCATCATTTTACAGGTTCAATTATCCTTAAATTCCCCTTTTAGGCCCTTTACAGTCAACACTTTACATATTTGTACTTTTTCTATAATTTAAAGTTCTTTCGTTTTCAATCTACGACTTTCGTTTTTTTTTTTTTTTTTCATTTTTCAATTTCCTTAAAATAAACAAAAATGAAAACTGAAATAAACAATTTAAAAACTGCTTTCTTCCCAAACTCATCCCGCCATATTAATTCTCCTCTTACTGCACCTTTCGAAAACAGCTGGAAGCCAACGCCCTCTGGTGTCGTCCTGTTTATCAGAACTTGTTAAGACGAATCAAAGGGAGGTAAGGCCGAGGTGACAAAGATAAGAGAAAGAAAAAATCGCGCACAGTTTCTTTAGGCTGGGTGCTTTTTTATATTTATTTTATTTTATTTTTATTTTTATTTTTTGAAGTTAATATTCTGAGAATGTTCGGCGTTTTATTTTATTATTTATTTGTTTGTTTATTTATTATTATTTTTTATAGTTTCTCCGGCAGATTTCAAAATTCACAGCCAAGATGGGAAGGACTCAGGCAATGATCACACGTTGAATAAATAACGCAATCAATAACGAGGGAAATATGCAAGGGAAAAGGTAAAGAATTTCGAATAAAGAAATCAGCGGAAATAAAACATGCGAAGTAAACTTTTAAAATTTGGGAAAAATATATGGAGGTGTAAAAGCTGTTTTTTTTTTTTTTTTGTAAAAAAAAGGAGATTGAAACGTAGACACATAAGACATAGATATTTCGATATAAAAATAGAGATACACAGATGTATATATAGTGCAGTTTGGTCTCTTCATTCTCTCTTTCATATTACTACTACTACTACTACTACTACTACTACTACAGAATCCTCTACAAATAATGATAATATCTGTAGTACTATTACAATAATTACGTTATAGTATTACTAATATTAGTAGATTTTTTGATCTGTTTCTTCACTTGCTTGGATGTTATTACCAGTAATTACAAACTTAAATTTTAACGAAATTATTCCCTAAGGTTAGAAAGTTAGAAATGGTATTATTATTATTATTATTATTATTATTATTATTATTATTATTATTATTATTAATATTATTAATAATAATTAATAATAATAATAATAATAATAAAATTAATAATAATAATAATAATAATAACAATTTTGTGGGGCTGGCCGTTGGTATTTCCGATTTTATATTGATAGGTGGATCATAACAAATGGATATAGGCTATCAACGTTTTCCAGCACATTCCGCAAGATTTAAATTATCATTCCTTGAAAAGGAAGTATTATGAAGTACTCCAACATTGCAATGGATCCCAATTTTCTCAATCCACTTTTCAAATCCTCATCAAAATAGGATCAACTAAAAATTCCGCAATCTTTTTATCTCCATTTTCAAATCTTGGTATTTTTCGACCTTTTCCTTTTTCGTTTTTCTCCACATTCACATCAGCTGGATTATGGCCGTGTGTTTCGTTTATGTCCAACAATAATAAATCTGGTCTCCTTGCTTCACTAACATCATCCGATTGGATATTCATTTATTATGTTTATTATTATTATTATTTGTATTACTTTGTCTTTATATTATTATAGGAGTAGTCACGCAAACCATCATACTTACCTGTTCAACGTCCGTGTTATTTGTGTTTCTGAAATCAGAGAGTGGGCCAACATTCGCAGGATGACGATCGAGGGAGTACCTGCTGATCATGACACTCAGATCTTTCTTCTGCGTCTCACCATTTGTATGATTTGTATTGGACATTTTATATGCTGTGATGTTTGTGGCAACACCGGGTACAGAATTGTGTTACCCGTGGTTCTGAGGCAGAGATAGTGTATTCCTCTCATGTATATGTGAGGTATCGTGCACTACCACACATACATAAACGACATGAACAGACAGACAGGGCAAACAGAAAAACAGGTAAGAGGAACTTATTAATATTGACTTAGTATAAGTCTGCAGCTCTATTTTAAACTTAGAAGGATAGTTGAAGGCAATTTCTTCTCCCATATTTACCTGTGAATTTGTAATGTGGGATAAACATGAAAATGTTGGTTACTTTTTAATAGTTTTAAAGGATATTCTGATCACGTTAAAATTAGATTTTTAGAATATTCTGGTCACTAAATTATTATGTATATATATATATATATATATATATATATATATATATATATATATATATATATATACCACTTTTGGCACTATTTTATGTTCGAAATTTCGGCAACTACTGATCAGAATAAAAAAAAATTAAAGGCTCGTTGGAAAGCTAATGACGTGAATTCTGCAGTTGGCTATGCGACATTTGCCCTTAAGGTCGCACATTACTGTTTCAAAAAGTGGTCGATCATTTTACTATAAACATTTTATGTAAAATGAGTACCCACTTTATGGCCACCTTTGCTATAAAGTGGATGGTAATTTTACGTTAAATTAATCGGAAAAAACGGTAAACGACTTTATAATTTCTTCATATCTTGAAAACTTCTCGTTTTCTAGAAGTTTACTGTTAAAAACCTGTAATAGTGGTAATTTTAAAATATTTTTCGTGGGTGGAAACATACTGCATCTTTACCAATGCTTCAATCATAGTCATGTGTATTCCTAGTTTTGCATATAAATTACAAAATATCTGATATTTCCCCAACACAACTGGCCTGTATGGAGGGGATACACAAATTTGCCGCTATGGTTTAAAATGATCAGAAATATAAGCAAGGGGAGACTTGATTACAAATATTTCTCACATGTTATAGCTCACCTCTTTGGTTTTCATGCATTAAAAAATTCAGATTGTATAAGGCTTATTTGATGCTAGAGATATTCATAACCGTACCCTATTTCCAAAAGATGTTGTATATATATATATATATATATATATATATATATATATATATATATATATATATATATATATATACGCATCTACAGAGATAGAGAAAGAGAGAAAGAGAGCGAGAGATATAGATTGATAGATTGACAGAAAGACAAAGAGGAGGCAGATGTCTCTTTTTTGAGACCGAGGGCCATATACATTTTGTGAAATTCCTGAAAACTGGATTCCAGCTATTAAGAATAGCAAAGTTTTCTTAAAAGCTATTTTTTAATGCATATTCTCTGTGTGTTTCGCTGTGTTTGTGTAAACAATTTGAAGAGGTGTGTAAAATACTTGCGGGCTTCTTTGAAAAACTTTCGCGGTGATTTAATTTTATTTATGCATTTTATTTTTTATTCGCGATTTCATTTTTTTTTTTTTTTTGGTTTTACGCTTGTATATGAATGAAAACAACTAAATCTTATGGTCTTGGGGAAAATAGAAAATTCTTGAAAGCAAATGAATATTTTAAATATCTATATCCGCTGTAGGCAAGACCATTCCTAAATGATATATATATATATATATATATATATATATATATATATATATATATATATATATATATATATATAATGTATATATATATATATATATATATATATATATATATACATGTTTGTAGTCATCGACATACAGCCCTGTTTTGTTGTATCACAACTCATCAGTGCCGCTAGACTAGCATATCTTCCAAGCCAAGGATTGAACCTAGAACCGTCGTGTTGACAGTCACCAGTCCTCTCTCTCTCTCACTCTCTCTCTCTCTCTATCTCTCTCTCTCTCTCTATATATATATATATATCCATTATTGATGGGACGATTTAAGAATTTTCCTCGATTCTTATACAATTACCAATTCTGTTTAATATCCCCGAGTCTGATACGCGTACTGATTCCGATTTGGATTCTTTTAAATCTTTTTAACATTAATTAAAGATTCTATTCTTTGTATAAATGTTTTAATGATTGTATCCATGTATAATCATTAAGTTATTGTAAAGTCATTTCAAACTGAACTAATATTAAACTTTTAAAATATATATAAAATCGAAAAAATCCACGGAAAGTCACCCCTGTTGAGATGCGAAAGTACTGATCACAGACAGAAAACAAGTCGAAACCTGTAGTCGACATGTTCGTGAAAGACAGGCCTCTTACTTTGTTCTTTATTTGAATGCTAAGTATTGTATATTTGTGAATCTACCTAATCTCTTATTTCGTGCACTTAATTTTATTATAATTATTCTTTTCATGTTCTTAAATTACTATTCCTTGACTTAGTTTATGTGTAACTATGATGCCTATACTTACTCTTAGTATTTCGTTTCTTTATGTGTGATACTGGAATAAGTGGAACATTCCATTACTAAACATTGATGTAAAAGAACTTGGTACTTTGCCTCCAAGACGAATGCCGGGATCGTTTTTGCATGATTACCGTAAATCTTTTAAAACGTTTAAAATTCTGAATCCTACCTTAATTCACGAATATCCTAATATATACTAACACGCTATTCTTGTAGGTTAGATAATCTTTATTCCAACTGTAAGAAAACAACAACAACAAAAACAATTGCTCTCTTCTTCCCCAGCTGCTATCAAATCACATACACGCATTTGCCATAGCAGAGGGGGGTTTATATTCCGGTTATTAACCATAAAGGCAAATTTAAAAATCGACACTAAACGACGCTCAGTTAAATAGTGAGACGCCGACGAAGCTCCATGACACTGCCCGAAGCCAGAATTAAATCTAAAGAAAGACATACTGACCGCTTGGTGGTCTGCAACCGGTCTCATTCATTACAGTATTTTGAATGCAGGTGAAACCATTACGGCGAAGAACTACTGTCAACAAAGAGATGAAATGCACCAGAAACTTCGACAACAATACCCAGCATTATTCAACAGAAAAGGCCTAATTCTCCTCCAGGACAATGCCACATGACACGGTGCTACGCCGACCCTGCAGAAGTTGAACGAATTCAACTACGAAACTCCGCCTTATTTGCCACACTCTCCAGACCTCTCAAATACCAACTACAACTTTTTAAGAATCTCGACAAATTTCTGCGTGAGAAATGCTTCAAAAACACATTTGATATTAAAAACCCCTTTAGCGACTTCATCGCCACCAGAACGCAAGATTTTTTACGTGTGTGGCAAGTGTATTGAACCTGATGGTACTTACTCCGATCAAAAAACTTTTGTTTGAGCAAAGATATGTACATCTGATTTTAAAAGTAAAAAAATCCAAGAACATTCTTGTCAACCTGGTATTAAGATATTTGTGTTTTTCCAGAAATTATATAAAAGAACATATATTTCTGGTGATATATGCTGCTTATAGTCTAATGCAAATTTGTAAAACATAGGTTTATTGAAGATATAATTCGGCTCTCTGATCACAGCTAGGGATTCTAATGACTCAAAACAGAATCCCTCCACAATTATGAAGTTTTGTATATTTTTTTTATTATTACCCAATATTTTTTCAAATTTATTTCCTGATTTTCATGAGCAAATATAGTCAATCATCACTATTTAAAATAAAAAGTAATATTCAAAAGATTGATTGATTCTGATTTTTACCCATTAGAACATAACCCACCTATATATTTACACACACACACACACACATACATATATATATATATATATATATGTGTGTATACATACATACATACAAATATTGGCTGACGAATATTGGCTGAAGAGAGCTTGATAAGGATACCTTAAACGGCCTTATTATCGGGCTTGAAACCGACGGTACCAATGATCTGTCTCAACTAACAACTTTCTGTACACAATATATATATATGCTACACTCTTTATATAATATATATATATATATATATATATATATTATATAAAGAGTGTAGCCATCCAGAATTGTGGATTTTTCAGACTTTTATCATTTTTTATTTTAAAATATTTTTATAACGCGTTTCAAGCCTTGTTCAGCTCTCTTCAGATATTTTTATATAAAGGTTTTTTTTTTAAGTGATTGTGTTTTTCAGAGAAATGCCAATCTCAGACTTTTTGTCATCAATAGTCGTTGTGTTGCTCTAGAATGCAATCAGAGTTAAATCCATTTTGTAGTCGCCTATGTTCAATCAGAGTTAAGTCAATTTAGTAGTCTCAGAAAATTATATTCATACACCAAGGATGGTTTATAGCGAGTAATACATTTGTTTACATACATGAATAAGCGTACAGACATCGGCAAATTTACATGTAAAACACATTAATCACCAGCCGATTTTTTTGCACATGCGCACATTTAAACAGCATTAGGTTAGAACGCTACAAATTTTGATCATGTCTTTGTATTAATAAAAAAATGAAATAATACGTAAATTTCACTCACAGTTTTGAATTTGTAAATACGAAGAAAAACATATATCTGTTCATTATTCACTTATTGAACACATACCTACACATACTTTATTATTAATTGACCGATTAAATAAACAATTATTAATTACAAAGAAATATTCGGTGTTTTTGCAGTATACGCACCGTGTTACATTTCAGATAGGATTTCAAAATTAAATTTTTATGATATCTTTCTTTTTTATTAAATTGTTAGGTTGAAGTACAGACCCGTTAAAAATGTCTGCGTCCACATGAAAAGAATGGCTTTCTAAATAACGTTATTCTTTCAGCATAATTCGTATATTGCACAAGTACCAAAAATTCTTACGTTTCAGAGACGTGTGTTTCTTTTTCAGACATTACATGGCATTTACGAAACATACATATATATATATATATATATATATGTTTTATATATATATATATATATATATGTTTTATATACATAATATATACAAGTTAGAAAAGCATTTTATCCAAGGTATGAAAATTGTTAAAAAAAATGTTTTAAAAATAAAGGTACAAGATTCAATTTGAAATGTATTTATCTTCAAAGTGTACGTTTATAAAAAAAAGTATACAAATTTAATACCTTACATTGTTTAATTTATAAAAGTGCACTTTGAAGATGAATAAATTTCAAATTGATTCTCGTACCTTTATTTTAAAAGCCTATAGTAAATACATTTTGTGTAACAATTTTCATGCCTTGGATAAAATGCTTTTCTAACTTGCATACAATTTTCATGCCATGTATGACATGCTTTTCTAACTTGTATCGTATCTTTTTTAAGATTATATTTTATTTAATTTATTAATTTGGATTTAAAAAAAGATGAATGTGGTTTTGTATGTATTTATAAAAACTCTCCTACTCTCTATTTCAGATTATATTTCTTCTCACACCACAACTCATTTTTGCAACCCCTTCTTTGTATTATTACATGTCTGAATATTCTCTCTGTTTCAGTTTGTAATTCTCCTCACACCACAACTCTTTTTTGCAGCTACCTTTTTGTCATACATGTCTGAATAATGAGAAACTCTGATTTTTTTTAACAAAAATTTAAAATAACTTTTTTAGATTAAATTTTTTAAACTTCTTTCAGAATAGAAAATCTTTACAACTTAATATGGAACATATTTCATATAGGTTTCATTAACAAATATTCAGTACATAACGAGAAAAATAGAGATGAAAATTTCAAAAGGAGTGTATAACTGGTTACGCTCAATAGTAGTCCTCGCTAGCGAAAGACTTTGTTATTGATCTTCTATTATTATTATTATTATTATTATTATTATTATTATTATTATTATTATTAATATTTAAAACATTTTGTGTCCTGCGCTTTCGCGCGAGGACTAATTTTATTCATTTCCCGATGAAATGAACAACTGTTGATACCAAAGAGAAATTGCCAAATTTTTCCGAATGCATGCGTTTATACTAATTTTAGTTTTCCTGAGAGAATTTTCTTACACAGGACATTATGCCAACAGAAAATAGAAATTTATTTCTAATAAAATAAAATGTCTCATGAATTTATGTTTATCATAAAAATACATGCACTCGATTACCTTTGACAATTCGCTTCCAATAGAATAAATAAGAGGTTTTCCTTCTCATTATTGTTATACTAAATTAAATAAAATTTGATTTTCCTATAAAAATGAAATTTTATCAAGTTTCTTTCATCTTCGCCCCCGCATCGATACAAGTGTCAATCGGCATTACTTTCTCTTTAAATTAATGCACCTATTTACTTGAGATAAGTTTCTTTTCTCCAAATAATATCCTTAATTTGCATAACTTCTTTCTTTTTTCTTGAAATAATTTCTCTTTTTTTCATTAAACTGTTAGGTAAAAGTGCAAAATAGTTAACAAGTCCCCTCCCTATTTTAAGAATAACTTTCTAAATAATAATATTATTATTTCAGCATGGTTCGTACACTGCACAATTACCAAAAAAATTATCAAGAGGGAGTTTACGTGGCAAAATAATCTCGAACCCTTTATCAAATAAAAGGAACCAATCTCCCTAATCACCGTTATGTTACTATGCCAGCAATATATAAACGACGACATTGGTATTTCAGAAGTTGAGTTTTTAGTAAGTAGAACTTCTTTAAAGAAATAAATCTGAAAACTTTAAAACAATAAAAAATTAAACATTTTAAACATTTTTTAAAAATTTAAATCTTTTTATTTTTATTTTAATTAATATAAATCGTTTTTATTTTAAACAATATAAACAGAACTTTGTATTTTTCTTTTAAATTTTAACCAGAACTAGAAATTTTAATCAGAACTAGAAATTTTAATCAGAACTAGAATTTTTTTCTTTTAAATTTTAACCAGAACTAGAAGTTTGGTGCTTATGTATTTTTGGCACTGCCTTATTTTGAAATAGTTTTTTTTTCAGATTAAATTCAAGTTTCACGATATCTTTATTTTTATTAAATTGTTAGGTGGAAGCAGAGAATGCTTACAAAACACTCCCCACTCACCATGTGTTAAGAATGGCTTTCGAAACAATAATTTTATTATTTCAGCAGTGTACATAAAATACATAGCTAGCGAACTTTTTATAATTATTAACGGTAAATTACAAAAAAAAAAAAATGACGACTTTTATTGGTTTTCTGGTATGCTGAAAACGAACATCGCATTTTAATTTTCGTAAATAAGTAGTTTTTTTCGATTATTAAAAAGTATAATTTCTTACGTGAAAAGTGGTGGCCATAGTTGTTAAAAAAGATACACGTGTAAAATAATAAATTTCAAAATAATTGAAAGAGAATACACGTTAAACTTATCAAAAGTTGCAATAGAATACGCGTGCTTACTATTAATCTGTATCGTTTATAACCACTCATGAGATTCAATTTTGAATTAAAAATAAAGCTTATAAAATTATAAAAAGTTCTAATTACATGGTTTAAACTTAAAGGTTTTCATAGCTTCAAATTATAAAAGGTTATATTTTTATATTGATTAAAAAAGTTTTTCTAGTTTATAATTGTGAACAGTTCTATTCATATTGTTTAATTTTTTATATATTCTGATAATTTAATATTTCTATTCATATTAATATTGTTCATCATTAAAAAGGATATTCATTGTTTAACATTATTTTTTAAAATGTTTACATTATTTTCATCGTAACATAACTGATCAATTATAGCCTTTAGCAAAGTTGCATTTGTTAGAGCATTCTCATAAGTCCAGGGATTGAGTTATTGGTGAAGATCAGGTAGTAGAATTTCCCGTAGAATTTCAAAATTCGTTACAACCACCTGGAAAGCCACATGATAACCTCATATTGAAGGAAGGAGCCCCAGTTATATTCTTAAGAAATATTGACCCACCTAAATTGTGCAATGGCAGACGATTAGCAATAACATCTTTTAAAACTAATGTTCTGAGAGCCATTATATTAACTGGGCACTTTAAAGTTGACATTGTGCTAATTCCTCGGAGTCCTCTTATTCCCCTGACATGCGATTTCAGTGCATATGTTTTCAATTTCTAATAAAAATTAGTTTTGGCATGTGTATATAAATAAAGCCCAATGACAGCCTAAAAATTGTAGGACTTAATCTTCAACAACCTTGCTTTTCTCATAGCCAGATGTACGTTGCTTGATCACGTATTGGAAGTCCTTAAAACCTCTACATTTACACACGTGTTAGAGATCACACCAAATTTATTGTTTATGCAGAGGCTCTTCAAAATTAATGCGACAGGGTCATTTACCACTTTTCAGATATGCACGGGTATATATATATATATTGCACATTAAATACTTAAAACAAAGGGATTTGACAGTTTTCCAGACATGCACTTAAATATAAAATAATAATTGCAATTGTTACATCATATTTTGGTAAAAAGGACTAGAAGATAAAAGATTAAACTATAAAAAAAAAATTAGGTCTACTGGCGAGACCTCTATGAAATAAAACGTGCTACTGCTCCCACCACATGGAGTGTGTGAAAAAAGAAGTCATTATGAATTTATGTTTTGTTTAATCTATAGTTATTATAATCTATGGGGACAAAATATTCAAATATATCATATACAACCTGGAAACGCCGGGTACTTCAGATAGTCAGAAATATACACGTCGCCAAGGTGAAAGATACAAATTATTATTTCTTTATTTTTGTGACTGATATAATATAATAAATTTAAGGAATCGTTTTCGGTATAGGAAATAGGATCATGTTTTCGATTCCGATACCGATACCGATACCCCTAAAATTCCGATTTTTCTTATTCCCGATTCCAATTCCGATTGTTTCAACAATAATATATTATTATCATAATTTCTGCTATTAATTCTGCTATTAATATTTAGAAATAATTATTTACTTTGCTTATATTCCATAATATTTTCACGAACTCTTTCTCCGCACAAATTTTATCAAAACGCACGGAGCAGGTGCTCTCCTGACGAGGCATCTGATTTCGCAGCATCATTACAAGAACAATTGATATAAGAGTCGACAATTTTCAGTTCGATTTATTCAGTTTTCTGTTGACTACAAGTATTGGCCCCTCTGGTTGGCTGCAAGAGGGACAAGCGAAAGAAAGTCGGCAGATGCGATTTTGCGCAAGCTGCAGGCCACAAGCTAAGGTGAGAGAGGGGTCGGACGTAGGGCGTCTGATTTGTCATTATTATTTCATATGAGGATTGCGTAATTCACTATTTTCATTCATTCGGCGTTTCGCTGACTCTACCGGGCTACGAATATGACAATCAACTAGCGTTTCGTATACAACCCACCCTCTCACGACTTATTCATTCTCTTCGCCAGGGCAGCAAGCTCCGGTAGTCTTGCTCTTTCGCTATACCCTATGTGCAGGCTAGACTTGTATCGTTGTCTTTATTAATCATATCTTAAGCTTTCGTTGATTATAATCAATGATTTTGCTTCTTCAAGTGTATGCCTTTCTCCGTAACCGTATACAGGGGTATTCTAATGAGATGCTCATATTCTAGACATATACAAATCATAACTTTAAAATGTGCTTGTATTCATATTTTATATACAATTTCATTTTAACATTTAACCTAATGCAGTTAATCCCATTTAAATCCTTAGCTGTATCATGTATGCATATATGTAGCCAGAAATATTTGTATTAGTAAAACATCATAAGTCATATCTCCCTAAAATATTTTATTCTATTAGAGGATAATTTTTCTGTGATAGATCTGGTGTTTACAAATATATATATATATATATATATATATATATATATATATATATATATATACATATATATATATATATATATATATTCTCAATATATCCATCTGCTTGTTCTATTTTTTCTATTTTTTTATTTTAATGGTGAATGCTCTGACGAACTGCATGCACTTGTGCCCCCACTACGTAAATACCCTCAACAAACTCGACAAGCAGCTAAATCCCACCTCTACACAGTAGAGATCCCTAGATGTAAAAGAGCTTTCTACTCCAGTAGTATCTTCCTCAGAACCGCTAGACTTTGGAATTCCATTCCGTGTCCCTGCTTCCCCAACTGTACTGACATGCAGAAGTTCAAGTGCAACGTGAACCGACATCTTGCTGCCCAACTCCCTACATAGTATCCCAGTGGTTTATGCCCCTTACACCAATGTGGCAATGTGGCTTGTTTGGGGTTAAAATGTAATTAAAAAAATATCTATATTAACGTGATTCAAATAAAACTTGGCTCCATATTTGGAAATTAACTTAATTATTTACATGTTCGCAATTAAATAATTATCTTTTCCGCTTTTAAAGGGTTCCAAACAAATAATCTAAATAATTTACTCAATCCAGGTCTTTTATTTTTTTTTTTGATTCGTTAAGTGTTATGTTTTTTTTACAAATTATAGTTGCAGTATTAAATTCCAATTACTATGTCTAGAGAGCGGTGACCGGGCGTTTTCACAACACACTTTTATAGGAGCATGTATGATACTATCGGCGTTCTATTAGAATAAAGGAAAAGATGTAAAAGCGAAACAAAAATGTGAAAAATAAGTTTAGCAGAAGAACTATTATAGGATTTTTTTCACAAAAGAAACACATATGAGAGATGAAATAGGATTGTTAATCAGGATGTGGTAGTAACAGAGACAATAGATCAGTCAGAGTTAGATTTATGCATGGTAATTGGTTGTATGAATATTTACTACACATATATAAAATTTACGAGCAGCCTTGCGTGTGTGATAGTCGATGACAGTTTTTAATTGAGAATAATTGCCAGTGTTTATACAGTTGAGGACATGTTGTCAGGTCGAGAATATTCGAGATGAGCTGACATCAACTGGCGACAATCAAGTTTAGATTTGTAGATTTGTGGATTTAGACGTTACAACACGTCCAATCCCACTCGATATTAAAGGAATGGGTCGGAGTTTGTGCGTTCTATATTCTCTATGGAGTTGGTTTATTTTTAGACTTGTGATCCCGGACGCACCCTCTTGGAGGCTGCCAATGTGATGAATACATATTAAACAATAACACCCGCAGTAAAATGCATTAAATTCTGTGAAGAGGAAAGTGGCTTATCCTCCTGACAAAACATTAATAACATGTCCCTTTTTTAGTGACAGAGTTATTGTTTCTACATTTTTCTGTCTATTAGCAAAAACTCCAAACTTGTTTATATATATATATATATATATATATATATATATATATATATATATATATATACATACATACATACATATATATATATATATATATATATATATATATACTAAAAGATTGATAGATAATTATATATAAATATATAATTATATAAATATATATATATGCATACTAGCTGTACCCTGCCACGCGTTGCTGTGACGTAAATGGTGTGAATTGACAAAAAATGCATGTGTCTGATATGTTTAATTTTCCAATACTTGTGGATACACAATATTCTCGGTGGTTCCTGATTCAGGTCAAATGAAGAGATTGCCTGGTCTGCCGACTCTAGAACATGCAACATATAATTGCCCATGTGAGAAGCAATCAGTATGTAAATATAAGCCGCACAATTCTAAAGATTGTCTCTGTGATTTGTTGATCGTGATAGCAAATGCCAGTCTAATTGGGAATTGCAATCTCTTGAATTGAAATGACATGCCTGTATGAATCATAGGAATGCGTGTAATCGGAACATCCTCACCTTTGAAAGACCCCGTTAAAATTGTGGCTTTTATTAGGTTAGTCATTAATTTTTTTACAGAAAGACGTGTGCCATTACAAAGCTTGGGCTGATTAATATTTCGAAACAGGATGATTGGCACGCCAGTTGTCAATTGCAGTACATGAGGTGGCATCCCTGGAAAATCTAGCGAATTCAAAAATTCTGTTGGATAGTTGACTGCTTCATCTTCTTCAAGAACAGTGTCGACGGAGTTATATGTGACTAACTCACCAGGAATGTTCAACTGAATAGTACTGTTGAGTTCATGAACATCTTTGTTCTTGGGTGCAAGAATGGCTCGTTCACTCAACCAACTGGGATCCTTATAGTTAAATTGGATGTCGGCAAAAACCTTTTTAATTAAGTCGTCTTTTGTCACTTTATTACAGAAGTTTTGTGGCAATGTAATCTGCCCTGTGGTCAGATTAGCCAGCAGTTTTCCATTCCCAAATTGCAGTAATTGATTTGAAAATAACTCTGCTGAGCCATCGTTTTGCTGCTAAACACACATATTTCTAGTCAAATTGACATGTGGCCAAAAAGTGGAATATTTTAGGCAAGCATTTATTTCATCTGCTAGTGTCGATCGAGGAATTATAGGTAGTGTTTGCCTGAAATCTCCAGCTAGCACTAATACTGCATTACTATAGAGTCGGTCATTACCACGAATGTCTTGCAATGATCGATCCAGAGCCTCCAGTGATTTTTTGTGCATTCATCCCAAGAATAAGTTTACATTTCTGCAATAACTTTCCCATACTCAATGTTTTAGAAATGTTTCACAATGGAGTTTCCATAAATTGCATATTCAATGGTAGGTTCAAAGCTGAATGAGCAGTTCTTCCACCTGACAGTAATGTTGCAGCTATTCCATATGATGCAAGAGCTAAAGCTATGTCAGAATGTGATCGAATGGTTGCCAAAATTAATTTAATTTTTTTACCAGTTCCTCCTGGCGAATCTAATAAGAAAATTTCTCCCACCCCATTATTGACTGTTTCCATTACTTCGTTGTAAATGTGTTTTTGCTCAATAGTTAGTTTTGTAATATTTGAATGAATGTATAACAGAAGATCATCTGTGTTGTAAGTTTGTTCCGGACGCAATTCTACATAAAACAAAGTTGCAGCAGATCGATTCGGTGACGTCAATCCCAATTGACTGAGGACTTTGTTTGCAATTTCTAAGCACACATTTTCAATCCGTATCAATGCGTCATTATAAATGTCTGCTGTAAAATCCAGGTTGGTATTTGCAGTTTCATTGCGTTTTTGATGCAAAATGTCTTCGGCCATGTGTGATTTATATTTCTCCCATAACTCTAATGAAGATGAAGGGGAGCAAGTTGTCAATATGATGGCAAACAATGCACAAATTTGAATTGGATGCGATGTGTAACATGTATCATTACTGCATTCATCCCAGTGTCCGCCATTCTCCAATAAATTCAGTGCTTGACATGCACTGCGAAAAGTGCTGGAGAGATGTTGGACCAGGGGCATTTACCAACAGCATGCGAAGGAAACACATTAATCTTGATTGGGATGAATAGTATAAAGTCGGCCTATAGTGTTTTCTTTGTAAATTCCAGGGCACCCGTCTACTCTATCTCCTCGTAAACGTCGTTCGAATAATTTCCTACTCCTATTCCATGTGTAATACATGGACACTTCCGAATAGAGCAGTGTTGATGCAAAGGCGTAATTTTGACAAACCGTGAAAAAAGCCGTTAATGTTGTCGCCGGGGGATTAACAGCTATCTGTTGCACATTTGAAGCTGTAAAGTAAACATGTTGTCCATTTTCTAAATGTACTGATAATTGAACAATAGCTGGACTTCGTTCATGCATGGGAAATGAAAGAATTCGGCATACAGCTTCATTACTGCTTATATATCTTCCAGCTTGAAATTGTGCAATTTCATCGATATGTATGTTTGCATTCTTATCATTGCCGTGAGTTTTCAAACCAAAAACTGCCATATCGCTGCCTTTAATCACATATTTGCAAATGTATTTGATGGACTTAACTGACTTACAATATTCCCAATTAATGTGCGATTTGTAGGCTTTTGAAAGCAAAGGTGAATATGGTACAACCCACCGGTTATCGACTTCAATATCATCATTGTGCATTTGTATGAATGTTAATTTACCGCCATTGTTTGTAGATCTTCTCCTGTATAAAGGATATCCATCATTTCATATAACTGTGTTTGATAGTAATGCCCGAAGATATCGTTTAAAGCATTTTCCATCTTTCATGCATGGTGAATTTTGATTTAATATACCACAAAATCGATGTATCATATGTTTTGTCACAACTTCATGCAAGTCTTTATCAATGTGAGCATCAGGTATTTCAGCACATATTACATTGTCGATTTGATCTGGACTGATTTTGTTACAGAGCAAGATTAGTATGTGTGAGTGTGGTAATCTTCTCTTTTGCCACTCCACTGAATACATCCAGCAGCACACAGACCCAAAGACTTTATGCTTCACAATGAAATCTATTAGCGATTCCAGCTTTTGTCTGAAAACACGTGCTGATATATCATGCCTATCCACTGATGATTGTCCAGGAAGTAATAGTTGCTGTATATCATCCCAGGCAGGGTTGCATGTGAATGTAATGAACAGGCCAGGACGGCCACACTGACGAACATATGAAAAAGCATCCTGAGTGTACTCATGCATATGACGTGGACTACCTATATATGAAGACGGCAAAATTGTTAGTCTTCCAAAGTTTGTAGTATTACCATCAATTTGAACATATATCACTAATTTCAAGTGTTTAGGCCCAAAATTGTCGGAGGAGTTTGGTAGAGTTCTCAAAGGTCAACTCGTTAAACTTTGACCCCTTAACAGCCAAATTATTGGGTGAAAACCGATCACAAAGATTTTCCCAAATCTCAGTGTATATCAAATTTCGAGTCTGTAGACTAAAAATCGACAGGGAATATACACAGACACACACACAGACAGACACACATACACGTTCACTTTTATAGATATATGGACTAGCATTTAAGCCCGGCGTTGCCCGGGTGTTTGGTGGTGTATGCTGAGCAAAAAAAAAAAAGCAAAAAAAAAAAAACGGGCAATTTCTTTTTAACTTTGACCCCTATTATGCCCCATGAAAATTTATTGTTTTGGGCTCAAATCGAGTTATTAAGTTAGATCCATGTCCAAGGAACCGATATCATAAATTTCAAGTGTTTCGACCCAAAATTGTCGGAGGAGTTTGGTAGAGTTATCAAAGGTTAAATCGTTTAACTTTTACCCCTTAACAGACAAATTTCTGGCTGAAAATCGATCAATTAGATTTTCCCAAATCTCAGTACCCTGTATATCAAATTTCGAGTCTGTAGACTGAAAATTAACAAAGTTATTGCGAAGGAAAATGTACACAGACCGACAGACACGTTCACGTTTATATATAGAGATATACTAGCAATGGGTGCCCGGCGTTGTCCGGGTGTTTGGAGGTGTATGCTGAGCAAAAGAAAGGTCAATTTTTAAAATTTTGACCACTATTATGACCCCTGAAAATTTATTGTTTTGGGTTCAATTTAAGTTATTAAGTTAGATCCATGTCCAAGAAACCTATATCTAAAATTTCAAGGGTTTAGCCCCAAAATTGTCGGAGGAGTTTGGTAGAGTTCTCAAAGGTTAAATCGTTGAACTTTGACACCTTAATCGCCAAATTTCTGGCCGAAAACCAGTTATGTCGAATTTCCCAAATCTCAGTACCCTGAATAGAAAATTTCGAGTTTTATATATATATATATATATATATATATATATATATATATATATATATATATATAAAGAGAGAGAGAGATAGAGAGAGAGAGAGAGAGAGAGAGGGAGAGAGATTAAACAAAACATATACATATACATAAATATATATGGAAACAATTTTTTGTTTACTATAAACTTTTTACGCAA
Organism: Euprymna scolopes; assembly: GCF_053919585.1. Lineage (NCBI taxonomy): Eukaryota > Metazoa > Mollusca > Cephalopoda > Sepiida > Sepiolidae > Euprymna > Euprymna scolopes. The sequence continues at coordinate 7,673,608 of NC_136483.1, read as the reverse complement.
ATATTATACAAGTGTACATCCTGTTGAATATCTGCATGAATATGATTACACGTAATAGTTAACTAAAGATGTTCATCTTATAATAAAACTGAAAAAAGTAATAGGGAATTAATTAAAATGAATGTTTAAAGAATATGCAAATTAGCTAGATCTTTTGCAGATGAATGCAATTGCACGATCCATACATAACAAAGTTTATTTTCTTTTTAAATAAATAGAAAAGAGGGCTTTTAATATGAATATCAATACACACAAAAGAAAAACGAATTCATAGGACTATAGATTATTTTTTATATTTATATCAGTTATTATTTACCGTAGTTCAGACTTGTGTGTCTTTTTTTTTTTAACCATTTTTGAGTATTTCTATTTGCGGGGCAATGAGGACGATGATTTGGTGTCTATTCAAAATACAACTCTCGTCATCTAATGAATAGTTTGTTTCATTAAATTATTTATTTATTTAAGTACAAGTTGGAGTCTGGTACTATTTTGGTCCGTATACACGCATACACGCATATATATATATATATATATATATATATATATATATATATATATATATATATATATTCAAGTATACATACACACAGTTACAAGGGAGAGAGAAAGAGAGAGAGAGGAGTGTCCTTTTTCCCCAGTCTCGAAAACCCCTCATTCATGGCATCGCCCGAGGAGATTTCAACTTATTTGTATAGAGCCCACCCACCTACAAAATGCGTTGAAAATTATCCAGGGTACGCATCGCTCGACCACACACGACGACGACTCTCAAGACTATATGATCTTTTGGAGGTTGATTGGGAATCAAAGAAGAGAAAGAACAATGATTCATATTATTTGGACTGTTCGTTCTAGTACTCTGATTTTGCCTACTTTTTCACAATGTCTCACCCAAATAAAATCACCGACCGACTTAATTTAGGCGTATCTTGTCGAACTATGGGATTTAAAACTAAAACAGGGATATCCATATAAATGTTTTAGTGTTGTTCTTTCAAACTTTTGAATAACGAAACCTCTGACATTCTTCAAGTGGATCATGTCGAACTCGGGAATTTGTATAACATAATATATATGAGCGCATGGGAAACTATCAGCGACTGCGAGGGATGGCTGGCCTGCGAAAAGATTAGTAGCAGCAGTAGCCGTAAAAACTTAGAATGTGTGCGTGAGAAAAAAGAAGAAAAATATTGCATTTTTTTCTAAATCGACCAACTATGACAATCGTTCCTTAGTAGGGTGTATTCCAATTCCTACTGTAGATGTTTATTTGATCCTAAAATCATATGAATTGCTCAGTCCTCTCATTAGATGAATAGAAATAAATGAATTTTCAAGAGTATACGATGATTTTAAATACCTGTACAGAAAATCTGAAAACTTATTTAAGGAACCTTGTAAATTCTTTATGCGTGCGATATACGATATTTTGTAATGTCCTTAGAATTGTTATACATAACGTTTCTTCCTATGATTATGTGTGCATATGTAATTAATGTATTTGAGAATCCATGATATATTAAACTGGAAAGAATACATGTTTTATCAAACCGTAAATCTTTTAACGTTTTTGAAACAAATGTTACAAAGTACGTTGAAACATGAAGACGAATAAGGTAATGATTATTTAACGTTGTTTCGCTGTATATTTGATCTCAACATCTTTCTCTCACTCTTATTTAGTTATGAACCGTGTAATTTTACGCCGAAATGCATCAATGGAATAAAGCACATAATAACAATTATCAATTTCTACTCTCCCGCTACTCGATTGGCTGATCGTATTTGTAAAAAGTGTGTTTGTTTTACACATATTTCTTTAAACAACAAAGAAATATTTATTTTTTCGATTGAACTGGGAAGTGACGGAAAATTACGTCGTTAACAACAAAGACTGACAATCTGGGTATGGCAAGTCCGAATCTAGTTCGATCAGCACGTATGTTTACTCTTAAGATATTAGCAACGTTCGGGGTAGTCTCCCGTGTTTTTTTTAGAAAGAATTCTAATCAGGAAACACTTGGTAAACCAATGTAAACGATGGAATAATCTGATTCATAAAACATGAATAAATTCAACACCTAATTCAAAATGTTTCCCTATTCATTTTACTCGTTAGGAGGACCAAATAAACTAATCCTCCGACTGACTTTGGGTAGGATTGAACCAGCTATCTTCAGACAATGCTCATCTACAACTTATGCTTATTTGGCCGAAACATGGTGAGACAAACACAACTATAGAAAGCTGTAATTACTGAATATGCAGTTAAGAGACTCAGCATTCCTATCCTGACGAAGGCCAGAGTTGAGTAAAACGTTTTAAAACAACAACTGAAAGATGAGGATAACAGTCCGCAAATAAATAAATAATAAAAAAAAATAAATAAAAAATAAAAAAATAAATAAATAAAAAAATTAAAAAAATAAATAAATGAAGTTTTAAATAGAATCTCCTTCGTTTTGTCACGATTAAATCTGAAATGACACTTAGATAAGCGTCCTAGAATCACTGCAAAAGACTGTTTGTCAATCCGGCCACTATTATCCAGTTCACAATAATATTCAAATTGCATATCCTCTGTCGATTTAACGGACGTATGTTAAAAATATCATTTATCGCTTTTCTAAGCGAATAGTTATTCTTACCTTTTTAGCATTCCATACTCTATCGTCGTCTTCTTTTAATCTCGTTTCAGCATGAAAAATAATAAAACAATAAATTAATGTAAAAAGTAGATGAAATGAAAAAGTAAATAAAAATGTGTTAAAAATTAAAAAAAAAAAATTCCGAATGATAAAAAACTGTTAATCGCCAAAAGATATTAAGCAGCAATTTTTTCGGTAAGTAACGCCTCCTAATATTTGCCACAGTATATGAATTCTTCAGAAATCTGACGATATTCTGTGAATTCTTTCAGAGGCAAAATATGGCTACTAACCAATCAACACCCACACTTCCTTTCATGAGAACCGCACTTTCAATTCATATCCGCGTGATTTGCTGCATATATATATATATATATATATATATATATATATATATATATATATATATATATATATATATATACATATATATACATATATATATATGCGTGTGTTCATATGCATACACACACGATATGTAAATATGCGTGCACATATATATATATATATATATATATATATATATACTATTTTTATTTATATAGACAAGTGTTACATGTATGAATGTATGTATAATATTTGAGGAAATGTACGCTCTTACGTATATTTTCCATTCTTTCTCCATACCAATATATATTTTTAACCAAAAGCTTAATATTTTTTAGGGATATAGAAACATGAATAAATAAATTAAAATCACATACGAATAACATTTGTGCTAGACTCTGAAGTTCACGATTATATTAATTTTACCAATCATTTTTACCGGTTATTACTGGTAAAAAAATCTTCGATCATGGCAGAACAATCGATATCGGTATGTCAATGTTCAATATTTCCTCTGTAGAGGTAACAAAAGAGAAAAGAGAGAAAAAAAGAAAAACACATAGCGATGTAAAATCCTGCGGCTGATAAAAAGGGAGATAATTCTGTATATATTCAAGCGGAAGACGTCTTAATATTTCTTATTTGAAAAATACATTTTTTAAATAATCAATGTTTTTTTTTCAATATCGAAACTGACACTTTAACTATAGCCTTCGTTATTGTTAAAAGTTAATTAATTACACTGTAAGTGTAGGTAGATTTTTATAAATAAATAACTAATAATAAATTCAGAATAATTTATGGAAAAACTAACTTAAATTACATAAAAACTAAGCGACAGAAATGACGGAAACTCAAATTACGATGGATGTAAAGAAATCGTTACCGTGTTGAATATGCCTATGTTTGAAACGGATAAGAATATACATATTGTAAAAGCAAGAAATATTTATTGACTAAATAATTATTATAAAAAAATTAGTCGAATAAGACAGTGATAGTTAAAAACATTTATTCATAAACCTATGTATGATTTTACAGCAACGGAAGCACCATGATCATAAAAATGTAAACAAAACTAGTAATTTAACTCGAAAAGACGGCATATAATAATTGGAGTTTAAATTTAAAATACAAAAAAAAACTTCTGCGTTGGAATATTTAATTAAATGATAATAAAAAAGTAGATAAATAGGTATCAATATTGGCAAGTAGAAATTGAATTCGAAAAATATATATAACTTAATATAACGACGAACCTGAAAAATTTATCTCTGAGACTGTAATGTAGAATATTAAGCTTATCGTCCAAAACCGTAAAAATTAACAAAAGTATAAAATATGTATTTTTTTTAAATCAAGGCATAATAATAAATGTGTTTGAAAAATATTAAATTGGAAAAAATCAATAGAAAATAGTAAATTAGATTATAATAACACTTGCCGCGAAACTGAATAATTAAGCCCGTCCCACCGGAAGTAGGAAAAAAATAACCAAGATGAAAAAGATGAAACGAAACTAGATACTAAGAATACGATGATTTGCAGTATTACCGGGCAAGTGATTCAATCTAAAAAGATCCAGATAAAGCGCGTATATAACTTTATATATGTATGTTGCTGATAAAAAAAAAAGAATTCTGAATGTATTAACGTCTTATTAGTGGGCTGGAATAACTTTTGTACGCAATGTGGTGAAAAATAAAATCAAAAGTTTCAAAAGAATAGGAAACATTTGAGTATCTATCATGGTATCTGAAAAGTAAAATGTTTATAACTCTAGTATTGCAGGATTGATCAAATTACATGAGGACTTGTTTTTTATTCCCACGTAATCACTGCTTCAAGTAGTTAAATTACATTACAGTAATATATATATATATTTAATATATATATATATATACATGTATATATATATATATATATATAGTAATCCACATACAGCACTATATACTTTCGCTATATCACAGATCAGTGCAGCTACACTAGCAACTACCTTAAGCCAGGGTTGAACCTCGACCATCGAGGCGACACAAAGTATCTCACCATTACGCTATTTCGCTGCTGCTAAGATAGGGATGCAAACTTACAATGTTTAAATATCGTCCAAACACCTAAGCTCTATTTGTTTACACAAAGAGCATTGCTTTGTGTTTGTATATATGTATATAAAGAGAGAGAGAGAGAGAGAGAGAGAGAGAGAGAGAGAGAGAGAGAGAGAGAGAATGTCCTAAATTAACTCGAGCGTCAACACATAGTTGCTGATACGAGAATTATTCTCTTATTAGACGAAATTGAAATCTCGAATAAAAATCAATCTTCATCTTCCGTATAAAATTGTGCAACTGTAATACAACTCTCATATTTCGTTTGCTCGTGTTACGCATTAATGATCATAATGAAAGATATATATTGATGTACATGTGAACTGCTTTAAAATACCGATGATTCAAACTTTTACTGCGTCTTTGTATCATTTCAAGTGCTGTCCGTCAGGAATAACGTAAAAGGAAAACGATTCGTAATAGAAACTAATGGGTCGCGTTTGACTTTCGGTCTAATCTGTCTCACCATAATAATGATTACGTGAGTTTATATTTATATTCCCTGATATACACATGTAATGCAGATAAACGAAAACATTGCAAAAATGAGATTGCTTAGATACTTTGCAATAAGAACTTAAGAATACGAACGTCATCTTGTCATGGACTTTACCAGTGTACGGTGGAAAGATAAATTAAGTGCGGATGCTGCTTTGCGTGATACATCCAAATAAATGGCGCTCATTGTTCCGAATATCAAATGGAGGAATTACTTGTTAGATCTATTTCCTTGCATAATGTCTGCGTACTTAGAAAAGAAATGTGAAATACTTCTTAGTGACACTCAATATGGTTTCCGTTCTGCTAGATCTACAGCAGAGTGCTTACAGTTATATCGCATAGGATTAGCAAATCTCTCGACGGTGGCAATCTTTCTAGGGCAATTGCTCTTGACATATCTAAGGCCTTTGATAGGGTATGGCATAAATGTTTACTTCATAAGATCGCTAGCTATGGTATAGCTGGAAAAGTCTTCTCAATTATTAAATCATTTCTTTCTGATAGGTTCATAAGAGTAGTAGTTGAGGGGCAAAAATCAGAAGCTCACAGTATTAATGCCGGTGTCCCTCAGGGGTCCATCCTGGGCCCAACTCTTTTCTTGGTCTACATTAATGATCTTCCGAATCACATCCTTACATCATTTGTAGACATTTATACTGACGACACTACCATTTATGGTAGCACATCTAAGACAGTAAACGACCAAGTTCTCTCCAATTCTCTCTCCTCTGATCTTGAGCACGTAGTACAATAGGGAAAGGAGTGGCTGGTTACTTTTAATGCATCTAAAACCAAGCTTCTCTCTTTACATCATCAACATTCTAATCCACATTTGGCATCAATTGAAATTAATGGCTCTCGTCTTCAGGAGGCCTCAAGTTTTGACAAGCTTCTGGGCTTGACCATTACTCCTGATCTTAAATGGAACACGTACATCAAATATGTTGCCAAGGCCGCTGAAAAAATGGTGGGATCTTTCTTTCGATCCGGTAAATATCTCACTGCTGATGCTATTCTCTATCTATATAAGAGCCAGGTATGTCCAAGGATGGAATACTGTTGCCACATCTGGGCAGGAGCTGCTAGAAACGACTTGTCCTGCCTTGATAGAGTTCAAAATAGACTTTGTAGCCTCGTAGGAGATGTCCTTTACTCCTCCTTGCAACCTCTATCTCACAGAAGAGATGTTGCGAGTTTGTCTCTGATGTATCGTTATTTTCATGGAAAGTGTTCGACTGAGCTTCAATCTATGGTCCCCCCTCGCCAAACTTTCACAAGAAACACTCGTCTAGCTGTAAACACTATCAATAATTCCCCCCACTCTTTATCTGTGCCTAAACCTAAACGTAGATTCCATGAACAAATCTTCTTTCTTAGAACTGCACGCCTGTGGAATTGTCTTCCGTTTTCCTGCTTTCCGGCTGACTACAATATGGTTGGGTTCAAGTCTAAAGTAAATAAGTTCTTGATGAGCTGTTCCATATAAGTTATTAAATTTACCAAATTTTCATTACTAATGATTACTATATTGTCCAATTTCTACTGTACACTCTTTAACCCTTATCCTTGAGTGGCCTCTTGGCCTTGATAATGTGGTGATGCCTATGTAACAAAAAAAATCTCCCAATTTTCCGCCGCAGGTAAATAACATTTATCCAGCCGTATATAGGCAGTAGTAATCCAGGTATCGTTAATTCTATTGAGTTCGGTTGAAAAAATATGGCGCCGACGTCGTTTTAAAATTGTTATTTATGAAAAAACAAAAATCAAGAGTTATACACATTTACAATTGATATAAAAATAAGACGAGGAGAAAAAATAAATGTATGTGCTTGAAAGAAAGAGAAAATGGATTAATATGAGAGTGGGGTGTGAGAGTAGATGAGTAATTAGAGAGGAAGAATTAGAGAGCGGGATATGATTTAAATATTTATGAAGCCGGAATTTAACCATCTGTGTCTTTTTCAACCGCCTGTCAACAAGAAAGATGATTCCACGTCATGCGTCTCTTCCTGTTGATGTTCACTAGCGAAGAAAGAGAGCCGTTTGTCTGTGCGGTTGTCACGTGATTTCTCTACCTTCGCTTTTGCATGCCCCTTCCTTTTATGGTTCACTCTCTACCCCTGCCTTCTGCTATCTAACAAAGATAGGAGAAATGTTTTCAAGTAGATTCGTACGATTCATCATTTTGTACCTGGCTTAGTTCGCTTGGTTGTTCTTTCGAGAACTATTTACGTACAGTACAAACGACGTTGACATCATCGATACGTAAGCATGATGCAATGGATGCAACCAGATGAGAACCTGGCACACCCAGGTCGGCAGCCGGCATTCATACCCACAACACACTTGCTACGCCGCATAATGGTTGAAATAGACTTTAGCATCTATTGAATCTCCAGCAAATATTATTCCATCTTTTGTCGAAGTCTTTTATTTCATTGATATCCTTATTTTAAGGCTTCTCTTGCTGGGAGACAAAACATCGTTAATATATATATATATATATATATATATATATATATATATATATATATATATATATATACATACACACACACACACACACACATATATATATATATATATATATATGTGTGTGTGTGTGTGTATGTATATATATATATATATATATATATATATATATATATATATATATATATATATATAATGAAATATAGCATTTTCTATTTTTTTCTTATTCCTGCTTCAAACTTACCCTTAAACAAATATTCCCGTTATTTCTTTTTATCAAAATTCCTAGTCCTTTTTTGTGCCTTCATTTTCCTCTGTTCACCGAAACCCCGGAGCACTCGCACACAGTGGAAAATGCTTTTTAAAATTTATTTCCACGTTTTTCCTCCCTTTTTCTTTCATTTATCTCGGAGATGGGAGTCTGAAATAAACGAAACTACCCGACGGTACTTCATCGTCACATCTCCTAAACCCCCTCCACTTTTTACCCCCTCCTCTTTTTTCCTCTATTGTAAGTGCGGTTCCTCCGAGGGCAAAAGGGGAACCTGAAAAGAATACCGAAATCCTTTCTAAAGCGAAGCTGGCATTACTGTGACTAAGCTCAGGTCATGGTTATGTATTTATCTATCAAGATTTCGCACAATTTATTCTCACAGTTATTTAAATTTATAGTGCACACACATACAAGTACAAAAAACACAGCGATGCGCACGCACAAACATTATATATATATATATATATATATATATATATATATATATATGTATATATATATATATGTGTGTGTGTGTGTGTGTGTGTGTGTGTGTGTGTGTGTGTGTGTGTGTGTGTGTGTGTGATTTTGAAAATCCACAAAATTATATATATTTTTACCTGCGATTTTCTCCGGATTGAAATATCATTCGATGAGAAACAGATTCGAAATTATGTATTAAGCGTGTTTTTTTTTTAAATACGCGGAAACTATACATATAATGTGTTTTAATATAGTTTATTATTATATTGAACTTATATATTTTAATATCACAAAACATCCGTTAAAATACCTGTCTTTCCAAACATGTAAAACAACTGTTTTAATAATGTTTCTTAATTTTTAGATGAAAATTTAAAAGTTGCAGAACTAGTGTTATTCGTACTTGAGCGTTAATTTCACAACGGTTTTGTCGATGTATCTTGTGACCCTTTGGCGTAATGGATAAAGTACTAAGTTATACATTTCCAAGCAATACTTCTCTTGTGATTGGACGTTCTCTACATTACTTAAGAATTCTACCCGGTCATTGCTGACTGAACGAGACAATGCCACCGTCACAAAATTAATCAAAGGTTCTATTCGTAATTCTGTTCAGATTTCTGAGTTCGAAAGAACGCCCCATGTTCGACAAGATACACATGAAGAAGGGCTGAGGTTACATCGATCGACATTTGGAGAAAAACACAGATAGACCATTAGTATGAATATATGTTGGTTCTTTTGGCTATGGCCATACTGTAATAGGTCTGAACGATTATTATTATTCATTTGTTTACTCATGCGTAGAAATAGATATGCAAAGAGAATGTTTTGAAAGTAGGACATATTTATGATAAAAATCTAATGGAGGACTTTTAAACGATAAAATATTGCAGAGATAGTTTTGTATTTGTTACAATATTTTTTTTATTATATGGTAGTTATTAAATTGCTGCCTACCTCAGCAATATTTGGCACAAGACCGGAAAGTGGAGATCTAAGCAGGCTCCCCTAAAGGAGGGGCACTCCTGCAATTGCAAAAATTGCCTGAGTAACACCGTCGGCATTCCCCGGTCGGGGCGCCTTAGGTGACAGCAATAAACTTGCCCCCACCGGAAAGCCCGATGGCAAGGCCTGGGAGGGTGAACCTCCTCGGTATTACCCAAGCGATGTACCTCAGCCCGACAGGTGCTGGGCCGGTTTCCGGCTCCTCCCCTGTCAGGCTGAGTGTCAAGAACGGATCCTTGGCATGTACTATTACCCTGTCTCCCTGCAGACACAGAAAATACTCGTGAAATATCAGGTGGATGGCTAATTATAAATAGGATATCACCATCCAAGTTCCTAAAAAATATGAATAAAATATTTAATTCTGAGACAGAGTATTGCCACTCCTAATTACAGATAATGTTATCGGTCGTAATAAAGTAGAATTTAAAACGAGTGTTGCGATAAGGCAAAACAATATTAAACACTGATCAAAATAAAAAGAGTGCTGTAAATATGTGGGGTTGTTCTATTTGGACTAAGAAAATATTATCTGTTTTTTTTAGTGAGCGATCAATGTTAGCGTTTCGTGTAAAACACTTTTAGAGAGTATATGTAAATAAAATTCCGAAACGTACGTATCAGTTTTGTCAGTGATTAAATGAACGCAGAACGACATTATGAATTTTGGAAGTCAGGAAACGGATGATCTTGAAAAACATATTTTCCCAATCGCACGTGCAAGTATAAACGCATCAAATGATTGAGAAACCCCGCACATGCGCGAAGGTGTCTAGTACGGTGTGCGCGGGGTTGTATACTAGAGGGCCTGATTTTAAATATGACAGGAATAAAAACTATTTAAGCATTTCACATATATGTATATATATATTATATATATACAGACGTATGTATGTATATATATATATATATATATATATATATATATATATATATAATCAATAAAAGTGAGAATGTGTGTGAGAACACTTGTCAACCTATATACTCAACAACTTTTTATCTAAAGACATGGGATTTAGTATATAGGTTACTTAGAGATGGGGGAAACTTTTTAATCGGTTTTCATTCAGTAAAAATGCGTTTCTAAGTGGGATATATGATTATTATCTGTTTGTCAACTGTTTCACGAATTCACATGCGTTAATTGTTAATCTGACAGATTACTTATATTCAGAATAAGTAAGTTTAAACAGACTTTCCGAAGATTATGCCGAACTGGCGTAATTGTTATCGCACAGGATTCATTGACTATAGGCGTTTGCTTCGATTTCAGTTCAAGTTAATTTTTACTTAAAAGAAGTGAACTATTTAGAAAAACATAATCCTCGTATGAACATGTGTCCGTTTCTTTGCGTTTTTATACTTCATTTTTTTAAAGAAATTTAACGTTACGTATCATATCTACGATATTCCTGTCTATAATTACTAAGAATTCTGCATTAATTAAACTATCCTTCTTAGATAAGAGAAAAACCCAGGTTGTACTCGACGGTCGTACATCTAAACAGTGTGATATAAATGCGGGAGTGCCTTAAGGGTCTATCCTTGGACCTCTGTTGTTCCTAACATTTATTAATGACCTCCCGACAAAACTGCTTCTGAGATGGGTATATATGCTGATGACACCACAGTTTATAACAGACTTGACAGAAAAACAAATGAACACATATCTAAAGAAATGGCAGAAACACTAGAGGATGACCTCCAATCTGTAGTGGAATGGGGACATAAATGGATGGTCACATTCAATGCTGCCAAAACTAAACTGGTTTCCTTCAATAATTACAAGAAACCTTCTCTGCCACCTATAACAATGGCTAGTGACTCCCTGTCTGAGAGTACATCTTTCAAACTGCTTGGGCTAACGTTCACAGGAAACATGAATTGGAACAATTATATTGAAAACATCCCCAGGGCCGCTGCGAAGAAGGTAGGCTCTCTCTACCGTGCTAGAAAACTTCTGGCACCTGAAAGTATCCTGTACCTCTAAGGCCACCATTCGCCCACATATGAAGTATTGCTGTCACATCTGGGCTGGTGCATCTGCTGCAAGTCTCTCGCTCCTAGACAAGGCTCAAAAGAGAGTCTTCAATCTGATAGGCCCTGAACTGGCATCTAAGCTTCAGCCTCTGTCCCATCGACGAAACGTTGCATCCCTCTGCCTGTTCTACAAGTATTTTAATGGTGAATGCTCTGACGAACTGCAGACACTTGTGGCCCCACGACGTAGACACCCTCGAAAAACCCGACAGGCAGCTAAATCCCACCCCCACACAGTAGAGATCCCTAGATGTAGAAAATCTTTCTACTCCAGTATTTTTATTTCCAGAACTGCTAGAATCTGGAATTCCATTCCAGAGCTCTGCTTCCCCAACTGTACTGACATGCAGAAGTTCAAGTGTAACGTGAACCGACATCTTGCTGCCCAAATCCCAACATAGTGCCCCAGGAGTTGCTGCCCCTTATAGTAGCCCCCTACACCACAGTGGCAATGTGCCTTGTTTGCGGTAAAAATGTAATAAAAAACAAAACAAAAAAGAATAATAATATTTATGCATATTCTACGATCGGGCAACGCCGATGGCCAGCTAGTATATATATATATATATATATATATATATATATATATATATATATATATATATATATATATATATATATATACCTCTACTTATGTTACCTCCGCTGATACTATCACACCATCCTCTAGTATTCCCTGCACCCCCTAACTAATTCAGTATTCCTGACCGCACCCTTATCTATTATACTAATCTTCACCTTAATTATGGCCCTAGATATATTCCCTAGATTACAATTTGAAACTCCCAAATATTTACCGTATCTATATTGTCGATAATTCTAAAATCAGATTCTGACTGCAATGTACTCCTCCTCATATGCTTATCAGTCACATAGATCCATTTTCCCTAATCTTATGCTTTTCACTCTCTCCGATTTACAGATTTCTTAAATGCCTTCTTTATGTCGCATCCTAAGTGTATCCTAAGCTAAATGCCGCATTCCGTTATATATAACCTAACTCATTTTCTGATGAGACGTATAAGACTTCAAAACAGATGTGTATATATATATATATATATATATATATATATATATATATATATATATATATATATATAAAGAGAATCTTCTCATCGATGTGATGTCTATACCTGTTTTGATGAATATATCTATCAGGTCATCCCAGAAGTTCTCTCCGAATTCTTACTTTTGTTTTTAAATTGAACGAAACTTCAAATATTGTGTATATTGTGTAATTTGTTACAATTTTATGTTTAGATGCATTGTAACTGATTACATTTTTTTCAGAACGATAAAATATAAATTTGCTTTATTACGTCTCTACTTATATAGGCGTGTCTAAGAATCATTTGTGGCATATCATGCTTTATGAGTACAAGAAAGAACGCCCAATAGCCGAAGCGGCTAGAAATATTCACTCGATTTATGGGAAAGAATGTGTGAATGAAAGAACTTGCAGAAGATGGTTTGCGAAATTCAGACGTAGAGATTTCACACTTGAAGATGAAAATTGAACCGGACGTCCTGTTGGGTTTGATTCTTGAAGCAACTTTAAAGAAAATCCTACTTTATTATTTGAGGAATTGGCAATAAAACTGAGCCCAAGCCATACAACTCTTCATCGTCATCTTCAACAATGTGTAAAAGTTTCTAAACTTAGAAAATGGGTGCCTCATGAATTGTCTGAAAAGAATCCCAAATCCAGAATCAACATCTTTTCTTCCCTCCATTCTCACCAACTTGTTTCACCTTTTTGTATAGACTTGTGATTATGGACGAAAAATGGATCGTTTATTGAAACGTTAAACGTCGTGAATAATGACTTGGTAAAGGGGAAACACTTTAACGACAGCCGAAAAGAGAACTTGTCAATAATTAGAGGGTTTGAACTAAGCGTTCAAGGCAAGAAGACCTGCTCTAGTAAACCGAAAAAGGGTGATATCTCATCAGGACAATGCACGGACCCATACAGTAAAAATCACCTTACAAAAAATTAAAGAACATGGTGTGGAGAAAATTACTCATCCAACCTACTCTCCTGATCTTGATCATTCAGACTAACACTTGTTTCGTGCCTTACAAAATCATTCGGAAAGAGGCAGCTTTTGTAACGCAGAAATATGTTAAAACTGACATTTTTGAGTCTTTCGAACCTAACCAAAATGATTTTACAGTTGTGGAATTAATAAGCTTGTTAATGGATTGAAGGAAGTCATAGATAATCAGGAAAATATATTAATAAATTAATCTTTAATAAAATATAACGTTTGGTCACTTCTTTTCTTTATTAATAAATTCGGACAGAACTTATGAGATGAACTGATATATACATCAATAAAACAGAAAGAAAATACATGATTTCATTTTCGTTTGATAAAACCGGTTTTCTTTTTCTTTTGCGGACCATCTACTAGTTGGCCAGCTGTATACAAATCCCAAGAGCGATAGGAACTTTCTATCCTGTTTCGAAATGACACGACCAGTGAGATAAATGATGCGCCGTTGTACAATTCATGCTCCCTACTGATCCCGGATATGCTAACAGAATTATTTCTATCACTGTTAAATTTCAAATCCGGACGGTTCAATGTTTGAGAGCACATCTCAACGTATCGGACGACTCAAAGTTATGGTCTTTAGTGTGATTTACAATGAGGGTCACATCATAATAATCTCACATCTTTGAGGTCGGCTTGAAATTTAACAACAAATACCTAAATATGCTGACGAGAGTGGTGAGCCCCTTGTGCGATCAGGTGACTGCAGGCACACCCTCGGTTTTTCAGCGGTGTTTCATCGGTCCAAAAGTTCGTTTGGTCAGACGTCGAGAACATCACAAACATGACCTCCCACAACAACAAAGCCAGCCTGATCGCCGCCAAGCGCTGAGTATTTGACGAGCTCCTACCGGCGCTCGTGAAAGAAGTATGCTCCCAGTCCCGAACCGGTGTCGAGGTTGAACGCGGCTACATTGAATAAATGTCAGTTATCCTACATAATCAAGTTACTTGAATTGACTTTTTTTCATAAAAAGTGTTCTGTTATTAAGAGCAATAATTATTGTATTTATTTTATCAATAATTATAATATGAATACATCAATATATAGTTTGTTTAGTCAATAATTTATTAATATATATATATACAAGAATAAAAAAGCATTGGAAATGCAAAAGGATATAGGGATGGTATGCCAAAAAGTATACAAACAAGATAGCTATGAATGGCTAGGCACATGGAAATAGAATTACATCCAAAGTATAGCCCTATAGCTTTTCTCCAATCTTCATTCCGTGCCATCATTACGGTTGTAAAAAGCTATAGGGCGATACTTTGGATGCAATTCTATTTCCATGTGCCTAGCCATTCATAGCTATCTTGTTTGTATACTTTTTGGCATACCATCCCTATATCCTTTTGCATTTCCAATGCTTTTTTATTCTTGTTAATTAGTATTTTTATTTACAGTCTTATTTTTAAACTTACATTCATGATAGTATTGTCTTTTTTAGGAGACGGCTCATTGCCGCCTCCATTAGTAGCAGGTCGCTTCCTGCTGGGTTTTAGGTCTTTGGGTTTTGGACCTTAGGAGTTGCCTCTTGGTCCTCCATCGGTTCTATATTACATAGAGAGTGCTACCGCCTCTCTGATAAAACAGTTAGAGTATTATAAAGTTCTAAAATGTTCATACCTTCACTATTAAATTTTTCTTGACTTTCTTTTGCGGTTAATTTAACTTATTTCCTTTGGCGTTTGGTGAGTTCTTAGAAGAACTGGTTTGATCTACTTTTCTTAGCGAGCGAAGAGATTCAGCTGCATTTAACAATGGTTGCTATAGTGTATTTTTGCGCATGTGTGAGAATGTCAAGTTTCCTCCTTATTTTTCAATAGTTTGACAGTAGTCATGTGTCTTTCTGCCAAGAGCGACAGACGTCAGTGTTAGCCGTGATCGTCTAGAGGTTAGGACCCCACGTTGTCGCCGTGCTAACTTAGGTTCGAATCCTGATCACAGCATTGACATTTTGTACATATTTTACAGTCCAAAATCTGAAGAATTATTTGTTTTTATAACATTGTTTTTTGACGTCGTACTTGCTGATAGGTTACTCTTATAACAATTTTGATCAACTGAGATAAAGATTTCGTGGTTTCATTAACGCTGGTGGGTTACTGTTTAAAGAAAAAACCTTACCGTTCACCTCAAATATTCAGCGTCCAAGAAATATACGCCACTGGTAAACTGGAACGTCTGTGATTATCCGTTCTATTATTTGGAGCTGTCCCTTTTGAGAGAAGTTCCGTGTTCGAAGTGGTCTGTATACATTGGGTATATAGTGTTTAAAACTTGTTATTACACGTAATCTTATTTAATTATGGAGTTAGCTAAAAAGCGATGGGTCACTGCACTTCTGCGTGTAAAGAGCAGTCGATTGATGCTTGAACTGTTGTCAGAGACCGTTCGTACACCGAGATACATCGTCTCAAAAGAAAGAAGAAAGAAGAAGAAAGAAGAAAGAAGAACAATTTGCCATTTTTGTACCCTTTTTTTCTGCTCTCTTTTGACATTTTAACCGACGTTCTGACACTCGCTGGATTCGTAAGACACTTCTCTGTAAGAATATGTGCTTTTTGAAACGTATAAGTTAATTTTAGTTGAGATTTGGATAGTTTTGTT
Source organism: Euprymna scolopes (assembly GCF_053919585.1). Lineage (NCBI taxonomy): Eukaryota > Metazoa > Mollusca > Cephalopoda > Sepiida > Sepiolidae > Euprymna > Euprymna scolopes. The sequence continues at coordinate 7,657,088 of NC_136483.1, read as the reverse complement.
TTGTAGGCGTATATAGGCGTGTACGGGCCATCCCTATATAGAGAGTGCTACTGCCTCTCTGATATACATATATATATATATATATATACACACCGACGCCGGTATATATTCCACCCCATGTAACGATTGCCAACAAGCATACAGGTTGAGACACAGCGTAAATTGAAACTACGAATATAGATATAAGGAATGGTAACCCCCTAAATACACTCTTTTGCCATTGTGCAGGACACTTTTAATTTAGATCATGCGAAAATTATAAAATACGTGATAGATAGAGCCAAAAGAAGACTTTTAGAGTCATTACTAATATTAAACACTAATACTATTACGCAAAGAAAGGGCTTCTACCATTTAGCCCCTAGTATAGGGAAAATAATAATCAAAGAACAAAATATAAAAACAGATCCTAGTTAACCGTTTTTCCTTAATCCTTAAATAATTTAAACACAATGAATAAGATTAGAGAAAAAAAAGAGTACATATTTATTTAACGTATTTTAAAAGTGTATATATAGGAAGTTTAGTAGTTTATATAGTAATATACCCCATGAATTAGGAAAAGAAGCAATACTATTTTGGATCAACAGACACGCACAAACACTACATCCCAGATTCACAAAGCAATTCATTATCGATAGTATAGACATAATTCTAAATAATAATTCCTTCGAATTCAACAATACCAACTACATCCAAACACTAGGTACAGCAATGGGAACGAAAATGGCACCGACTTACGCAACCCTTACATTAGCCTACCTAGAAGAAACCCTATATAAAAAAATAGAACAAAAATTTGGCCACAGCACTAAAATACTGTTTGTAGAATCATGAAAAAGGTACTTAGATAACTGCTTCATCCTATGGAAACCCACATGGGGGGACATCACAGACTTACACACCATACTCCAGAACCTACACCCAAAAATTAAATTCACCATAGAACAGAGCTCTACAGAATTACCTTTCCTAGACATACTGATAAAGATTAAAGACAATAACATTATCACAGACATTTACCGCAAACCTACAGACACCCAACAATACCTACACTTTAAAAGTCACCACCCTAAAAGCTGCATAAAATCAATTCCCTACACCCTAGCACGTAGAATCTGCACCATAATCACGGACAATAACCTTCGAAAAATCCGACTCAAGGAACTACGAATAAATTTAAGAAAAAGAAAATACCCATCACAACTTATAGACAAAGGGATCCAACTTGCGACAAATATACCAGTAGAAGATTTGAGAACCCCTAAAGAACGAAACAAAGAACAAATCCTAACATACGTCTCCACACACAACACAAACAACCCTGAACTTTTCACAGAGATAACGAAAAACCTCGTCCTACTTAACCAAAACAGCAAACTAAACAATTTCCTTAAAACAACAAAAATAATAAAAAGCAAACGCCAACCCAAAAACCTAAAACGCATTCTTACCTCATCCAAACTCAATCAAGACGCAACAAAAGGAGTCACAAAATGCAACAAACAACGATGTGGAGTCTGCAACATAATATTAGAGGGAAACACATACACATTTGCGAACCCCATACAAACATTCAAAATTAAAAAAAACCTAGATTGCACCTCAAAAAACGTAATCTATGTAATAAATTGTCCAGCATGCGATAAATCCTACATAGGCGCTACAAAAAACATTAGTAATAGAGTAGCCCTACACCGATCCAACATCAAAATCGCGGAAAATAGACACCTACATGTATCACAACATATACACGCATGCAGTGGAGGCAGATTCGAGATAATGCCCATCTCCCAAACTGACAACTACTTCTACTTGCTAACTCAAGAAAAAAATTTCATAACAAAGTTTAACCCCGCCTTAAATGTCTCTCCATAATTATACACATAAATAGGCAAAACACAAAATACACTTACACGCATGCATGCTTGGGTAGGTGTGCACCCTCACACACGAAACAACAAAAAAGCACAATAAGGCACACGCACACTTTCGCGGGTGCGCGCGCCCATACCCAGTACAGTACCACTTCTCTTAACTAAACAAACAACAAGAAATTAAACGTAGGTATGTGTGTGTGCGCGCGTGTGTGCGTGTGTATATGTGTATGTACGTGGGTGTACACATATGATTGTGTATGCGTGTGTGTATAATTATATATCATCTGTTATCTATGCTACATCTTGTTTGTATGTATACGTGCACTTATGTTTGGGTGACCGAATCCATGTATGCATATGTGCATGGATTGGAAAGGAAACTCCAACCAATATATACATAAGGTGGGATGTATGAATATGTATGTGTGTGTGGGATTGTGAGTGCATGTGCCCATATATATATATATATATGGGTGGATGAGTGTATACACATCCGTATGTATGTGTGTGTATGTATGTATATATATACATATGTATGCACATGTATGAGTGGGTAAATGTGTTCGTGTGAATATGGATATACGCGTATGTGTTAGCCCCTGCATATGTCTGTGTGTGTGCATGTGTGTGTATGTGTATGTGCCTACATAGTATGTGGATGTTTGTGAGTGTATGTGCACATACATATATGTGTGTACATATATGTTTGTATGTGCGTGTATGTGTGTGTATATAAATCTTCTACCTATTATTCTCCATCTTACTTTTGTGTGTGTGTGGGTGCGTGTACATATGTCTGAATGATTAAGCGCATATATACATGCGTGTTTTGGTAGGGAAAAAAAGTGTGTATATATATATATATATATATATATATATATAAAATAAAAAATAAAAATAATTGTTAGCGGTGGATATATGCGAGTACGTGTGTGAGTGTGTAGGTGGATATGTATATGTGTATATATGTATGCTCCTACATATATTTCTATGTATGTACGTGTGTGTATGTATGTGTGCCTGTGTGCGTGTGCATGTATACAAGTACATGAATATATATGTATGCGTATGGGATTGTGTGTGAGGGTATGCTATACATGGGGAAAGAAAGTTTTGAAAAAAGAACCCTAAAGAAGCCATAAAAACCTTCACCATATGGACTAAAAAACACTCTTTGAAACTAACTTTGACCGGTCACAGTGAAACACTTACAGTTGGAGACAGAACGTCTAAACACTGAACACACGCATCGCACCACTATGAAAAACATATTTAATATCAGCGGAGGCATATCCACAAACTCCCATTTTAAAGAAAAACTTTTTACGAAAATATCTGAAGAGAGCACACCCTAAGCTCGAAACGCGTTATTTTTTTATTTTTTATTTTTTTTTTTTTTACACAGTGATCACCACTTATCAAGGCCCGGAAGCCACTCAGGGATAAGGGTTATTGTAAGTACATCACGTTAGTGAGGAGATTTTATGAAGTGTTTAATTAGGGGGGCGGTTCATTAGGAATTTGTTAACATTAGACTTGAAGACATCCAAGTTGTAGTCCGGAGGGAAGCAGGCAGACGGAACAGAGTTCCACAGGCGTGCAGTTCTAAGAAAGAAGCTTTGCTCATGAAATCCGCGTTTTGATTTAGGCACAGATATAGAGTGGGGGAAATTTTTCACAGTGGATTCAGCTAGACGGGTGTTTTTCGTAAAAGATTGGCGAGGGGGGACCAGGGATTGGAGTTCAGACGAGCACCTGCCATGAAAATAACGATAAAACAAGGATAGGCTCGCAACGTCTCTTCTGTGGGAGAGGGGTTGAAGGGTAGAGAAAAGGGCATCCCCCACTAAACCACGAAGTCTATTTTGTACTCTGTCAAGGCATGATAGGCTGTTTTTGGCAGCTCCTGCCCAGATATGGCAACAGTATTCCATCCTTGGCCGTACTTGGCTTTTATATAGATAGAGAATTGCATCAGTAGTGAGATATCTTCTGGAGCGGTAGAAGGATCCCACCATCTTTCCTGCGACCTTGGCCACATACTTGATGTACGTGTTCCATTTCAGATCAGGAGTAAAGGTCAAACCCAGAAGCTTGTCAAAACACGGGGCCTCACCCAGACGAGAGCCATCTATCACAATTGATGCCAGCTGGGGATCAGAGCGTCGATTATGTAAGGATAGGAGTTTGGTTTTGGATGCATTAAAGGTAACTAGCCACATCTTCCCCCACTGAACCATGCGCTCGAGATCAGAGGAGAGAGAATCCGAGAGAACTTCGTCATTTACAGCCTTTGATGTGTTGCCGTAGATGGTCGTGTCATCAGTATAGATGTCAACGAATGATTTAAGTATGTGCTTAGGGAGGTCATTGATGTAGATCAGGAAGAGAGTTGGGCCCAGGATTGACCCCTGAGGGACTCCAGCATTTATATTGCAGGCCTCCGATTTTTGTCGATCTACCACTACTCTTATGAGCCTATCAGAGAGAAATGATTTAATGATTGAGAAAACATTTCCAGTTATACCGTAGCTGGAAATCTTGTGAAGTAGACCCTTATGCCATACTTTGTCAAAGGCCTTTGATATGTCGAGAGCAATTGCCCTAGAAAGGAAGCCTTTGTCAAGGGATTCACTAATCCTGTGGGATATAACCGTCAGCACATCTGCGGTAGATCTTGCAGAGCGGAAACCATATTGTGTGTCACTAAAAAGGTTATTCCTGCTGAGGTGGTTTACTATTTCTCTATTTAATATTGATTCAAGTAACTTACTCATAACACAGAGAAGACTTATTGGTCTGTATTGAGAGGGAGATGACTTATCACCTGAATTCTTAAATACAGGGCAAACTGAGGAGGTCTTCCAGGGGGTCGGAAAGCACTTCTCCTTAAGGCAGCGCTTAAATAGTTTCGTAAGTATGGGAGCAAGTTCTGGTTGAAGTTTTTTTAACACTATAATTGGGATGCCATCAGGGCCAGTTGCTTTACTGGAATCTAGGTTTTTTATTAGCTTGGCGACCTCATGCACGGATATTTGTATGTTACCTAGCTTGTTCTGTGTTATAGGAGGAAATATGGGGAGTTGATGGCCTTCGTCGCATAGGGTAGAATTAGCTGCAAAGTTCTTTGCAAATAGTTTGGCCTTGTCTGATGCTGACGAGATAACCTCTGGTCCATTGATAATGGTTGGGATAGAACGCACACTTCTGTTCAAGATCCTATTTGTTATTTGCCAAAACTGGTGGGAACCAAGCCGCTGATCAGCTACCTTGGATTTAACAGACTTGGCATATAGCTCTCTTGCATTTTTTATTACTCTTTTACAGTGGTTGCTGGCAGTCCTGAAAGCAGTTTTAGTCTCAGTGCATCTATTACGTTGGTAGTTATGGAAAAAGTGATTTCTGTGCGCGATAGCAGCAGCACATTCTGGGGCGAACCATGGCTGGCTGTTAGGTTTTTGTTGGAATTTTTTAGATGGTATGAATTGGTCTATGCCTACAATTAACCATTCGGTCAGATCTGATACTATAGAGGACACTTCCTTTTTAAACATGGAGTGCAGAGGTAAATCAGATATGAATGTACGGAAGCTATCCCAGTCAGCCATAGAGTATCGATATACAGTACGGTGGAGGGGTACGTCTGATGGCTTCTTACATTTTGTTTTTATCTTAACTGATACGACGGAGTGGTCGGAGGATCCTAAAGGAGAATGAACGGTACATGAACATAGCTCAGGGGAAGTTGAAAGAAAAAGGTCTAAGAGGCTTGCATATTGATTGGGTGTATCGGGCACACGGGTGGGTTCGCGAACAATCTGAGTGAGGTCATAAGCAATGGCAAAATCATGACAAAACCTCCCCTCATCATCTGTCGTATTTGAATGGGTCAGCCATTCCACGTTATGGACATTGAAGTCACCACAGATGTGGATGTTAGCCGAGGGATGTGAAGACAGTATGTGGTCTATTTTCTCAGATATGCTCTTAAAGATAGTAACTCCGCTGTTGTGGGGCCTATAGAGGGCAAATATAAATACAGTGGTGTTAGTAAGTGCAACCCTGAAGCACATATAGGGTAAATTAGGATCTTCTCTAGAGATATCCCTGCCACATGGGAAGCCATCCTTAATGTAGGCACATATTCCATGCCCATGGCGATCTTGGGAGTCAGATTTAGCTGTTAAATTGGAGTATCCATTAATTATGAACTCATCTAGGGAAGTGGTCGGCCCTATTCCAGTTTCACATAGAAATAATATGTCCGGTTTCGTCTCCTGTAATTGGGTTTCAACCTCTGGAAGGTTGGAACGTAGACCCCTGATATTGGAGAAGGAGACCTGGTAGTAGGGGTCTACGCTGGAAGATGGGGTTCTAGGTTTAATCGAGTTTTTATTCTGGAGATATTTCATGTTTAGGTTTTGGGATTTGTGGAATAGGTCGGCATACTTGGTTAGAGCAGTACAGAGAGAGAAAGTAAGAGAGAAAAAGACAGGAATTTTTTTTTTATTTGTAGCACACGAAAAGGTAAAGCCGTAACAATTACCCACTAGTATGGCATCGAGAAGCCCCACCAGAGACTACTGCATGGTCCAGATCCACTCACCAAATGGCAATACAGCAGTCCCAGTATTTTGCGCCTGCTGATAGGACAGCCTCCTTAGTGGTTAATCCAAGGTTCGGGTCCCTGACTATCAGGCGGATAACGTCAGCCCAGACAAAACGTTTACCTCCAGCACCCTTACTAGTGACATGGCAACAAGGACAGACAAAGACAGAAAAATATCCGACATCTCAGACTACTGGTCACCAAGTAGTACCGACCTTTAAGCAGCTTTTTCTTCACCCTTTGTCAGAAACATCACTCATTGAATGAGGACTGAATGACAAAATAGGAGAAGCGAGAGTTACTGGAGCTGCCGATAACACATCCACTGTATTATCTACTCTCCATTTAAAAAAACAAAAAAAAGGGGGGGAGGAGAAAGGGGAATGGGTACAAGTGACTTATATCTAAGTAGTAAGTCCGGTGCGAACTTAATAATTCATGACACTTTTGGTGATAATCTCCCCTCCCATATTAATGGGTGGAAGTTTGTCGGTTATCTATCTAGTTTGAATCAGTAAAGTTTCATCTTATAATTAATTAAAATCCAATAATTAACTATTATCAATTTGTAAAGACTGCTTAATATTAATTTACATTAGAGTTTAAATAATTATTCAAGGTTTTAGTTTAGGAGGTCCGTTTTCATGAGTGACTTTCTTTGCATTGTATTATATTTCGAATGTACTTGAACATAAGGCTAACTATATAAGGTAGGATTCGAAAAAAAGAAGAAAGAATTTTCAATACAGGCAAGCTTGCAGTAATAGTATATATTAAGTATACTACTTAAATAAAGTCCTAGGTTTATCTACTCTAGAGAATAATTTCCGGCATTTTTTTTTTTTCGTTAGTTGCCGGCATTTTGATTGTTTTCATCGTTCAGCTTTGTAGCAGGAGGGGGGGACGGATAAAACGGAATAAAGACAAAAAGACAGGAGAAATACAGACAAAATACATAAAACACGAAAAGTAAATTTAAAACAATGTAACAAAACATTTAGGATTAGTTTAGAAAAAAAAAATAAAAAAGTAAAAATAAAAAATAAAAATACTTAACGTTTTTGCACTAGAGATTCCGCCAGCGGTTTTTTTATCAACTGTTAGCTAGCATATGGCTTACTAGAGTGACAGGAGATTTCTACTTCCGGATGACTTGGTCGAGTGCCTATCTATAGAATAAAAGTCGTAACGCTTCTATGTGTAAACAATATCTAATTTACATTTTTTTTTGTTAAAAAAAAAAAAAAAAAAAAAAAAAAAATTCTAGCTTTTTTTTTTATATAAAGTCCTAAGTTTATCTACTCTAGAGAATAATTTCCGGCATTTTTTTTTTTCGTTAGTTGCCGGCATTTTGATTGTTTGTTTTCATCGTTCAGCTTTGTAGCAGGAGGGGGGGACGGATAAGACGGAATAAAGACAAAAAGACAGGAGAAATACAGACAAAATACATAAAACACGAAAAGTAAATTTAAAACAATGTAACAAAACATTTAGGATTAGTTTAGAAAAAAAAATAAAAAAGTAAAAATAAAAAATAAAAATACTTAACGTTTTTGCACTAGAGATTCCGCCAGCGGTTTTTTTTATCAACTGTTAGCTAGCATATGGCTTACTAGAGTGACAGGAAGTTTCTACTTCCGGATGACTTGGTCGAGTGCCTATCTATAGAATAAAAGTCGTAACGCTTCTATGTGTAAACAATATCTAATTTACATTTTTTTTTTGTTAAAAAAAAAAAAAAAAAATTCTAGCTTTTTTTTTTTATAAAGTCCTAAGTTTATCTACTCTAGAGAATAATATCCGGCATTTTTTTTTTCGTTAGTTGCCGGCATTTTGATTGTTTGTTTTCATCGTTCAGCTTTGTAGCAGGAGGGGGGACGGATAAGACGGAATAAAGACAAAAAGACAGGAGAAATACAGACAAAATACATAAAACACGAAAAGTAAATTTAAAACAATGTAACAAAACATTTAGGATTAGTTTAGAAAATAAAAAATAAAAAAGTAAAAATAAAAAATAAAAATACTTAACGTTTTTGCACTAGAAATTCCGCCAGCGGTTTTTTTTATCAACTGTTAGCTAGCATATGGCTTACTAGAGATATAATAAAAATATTTTAAAATAAGAATATGATGAAAACCTTTTAAAAAAATCCACAATTGTTGATGGCTACACTCTTTTAAATATACATTTTTTCTCTCGTTGGAACTACACAACCATCACTTTAAATATATATATATATATATATATATATATATATATATATATATATATATATATATATATAAACATTGAACAACCCAACCTTCCCATACACACACATAGTTTCCTTCCCGATATGGGTAGGATTCTAACACTGTTTTCTTTTCATTTACGTATGGCCTATAATCATTTACGTATGGCCTTCTTGTGCATTTTTCCTTTTAATATCCTGATTGTCTGCAATAGGGACGAAACGTTGATCATTTGATAAATTCATTCGGTTTTTCTTTTTTCAAAACAACACACACACATACACACACACGCGCGCACACACACACTCACACACACATATATATATATATATATATTCTCATATTTTTTTAGTTATCACGTAAATAGGGATAGATAAGCAAGCATATACTCATTTTTTTAGTTTCACTTTTATTGTTAACGATATTGCATACAATTGTTTCAGTCCCCAATGTTGGCATGTAAGAATATAACTGTTCATCAAATTATAATTGCACAATCTCAGGCTTCATCAGCACGTTGGAATGATATTTCAATTTTTTTTTCCAGTTAATACAGTTGATATCCATTTTTTATTTATTTTTTTTAATTTTTTACTAACGACATGTAAATTTCCAAGCAATTTTGTTGATTGAATGCATCTGCCTAGCAATCCAGTAATTCCTCAAATTACTTAGTGATGCCCAGTTTGGTTTCATTTTTGCACGTGGTTATTTTGTTGTTTTTTCTTTCATTCTTTTGGTTGTACGCGTTTATCTTTTTAATTTCATCGTAATTTCTATGATTTAATTTACACGTTCGTATTGATTATTGTACAAAGTTATTATTTAGTTAATATATTTCAAACGTGCGTATTAATATTTCTTTACTTTAAAACTACACATTTTATAGCTTGGTACAGTTTTTGAACTAAGCTTACCTTTCTACATTACATTCTTGAAACCAAGCTTGTAAGGTTCGCAGTTATTTTTATAATTCAATTATAAGTTGCCTGGAAACTTTACATTAATAGAAATACGAATAACGATTGTATCAATGTGAAAAGTCCTATTCGTGGGCTTAAAATATATTAGAAATATTTTTTCTAACGCGCTTCTGGAGCCCAATGTTGAGCAATTATAATATGATGAACAATTGCATTCTAATATGCTAACACGGGGGTAGGAGTGGGGGGGGTTGAAGCAATTGTATTTAATGTCGTGACCAATAAAAGTAAAACCTTCCGCAAATGAGTAATTATTAACGTCGCATCTTCAAACAAAATTATTTATAGCTCTCGTATTGAACTCTCGAAGTATCTATTGATACGCAATCACAGCCCGAAGTAGTTAAATCATATATCTGGGCAGGAGCTGCTAAAAACCGCCTATCCTGCCTTAACAGAGTACAAAATAGACTTCGTGTCTAAGTGGGGGGTGCCCTTTTCTATTTCCTACAACCGCTCTCCCACTGAATAGACGTTGCGTGACTGTCTTTGTTTTATCGTTATTTCCATGGCAAGTGCTCGGCTGAGCTCTACTCTTTGGTCTCCCCCTCGCCAATCTTTCACGAAAAACACCCGACTAGCTGAAACCACTGTCAATAATTTTCCCCACTCTTTATCTAAATCAAAACGTAGATTCCATGAACAAAGCGTCTTTCTTAGAAGTGCACGCCTGTGGAACTCTCTTTCGTTTGCCTGTTTCCCACCTGACTACAACTTGGATGTCTTCTAGTCCAACATAAACAAATTCCTGACGAATCGCCCTCTTAAGTAATACACTTCATCAAATCTCCTTTACTAAGGATTACCGCGATATTATCCCATTGATTACTGTACACGCAATTAACCTTATCCCTGAGTGGCTTAAGGGCCTTGATATCTGGTGATTCCCATGTAAAAAACATATATATATATTTGCTCGGTCTCCTTGTACTGTTCATAATTTTTTGTACATATGTTAAAAAGTTTGACTCATGTCCAGAGAATCTACGTCTAAAATTTCAAATGTTAAAACCCAAAATTGGCGGAGGATTTTGGTAGAATCTGCCAAGGACAACTCTTTCAAATTTTACCTCTCATTTTCGCAAAAAAACTGATAAAAATCTTGCTGCATGTTTGAATATCCTTTATGTAAAATTTAAAATGTTTAGACGGAAAATTGGCTGAATATTTTCGGCCAAAACCCGACGTAAAACTTGCCCCATGTCTGAATACACTTTGTGTAAAATTTCAAATATTTAGACCAAAAATTGGCTGGGTTACTTGTTAGAGATCGCGGAGGTTAACTTTTTTTTACATTGACCCTAATTTTGACCCATTAACATTTATTGTTTTGGGATCGTATCAAATTAAAAAGATTGATCCATGTCTAAGTAACCCACATTTAAAATTTCAAGTGCTTAGACTCAAAATTCGCGGAGGAGTTTTATAGAGTTTTCAAATATCAACTCGTTGAGCTTTGACCCCTTCACCGCAAAACTTTTTAAAAAATTGACATTTACAGTGTGTGTATAAATTTAACAATTTTTTTTTTTTTTTTTTCTCGTCCATAAATGTTTATCTACCAAGTTGATCTTAAATATTGTATAATCAATTCTCGCAATTACTTATAACGTCACCAACTAACTTCGGAAGAACCCCCCCATCCGATTTTGTTTTATATCATAAGTTGCTTAAAACGTGATTAGTTAAAGTTCAGAATAAAATCACGCTTTCTCTTAACGGTTAATTTAAAAAAAAAATCTTCTGAACGCTATTAAAAGTTAAATTCTTCACTAGTTTGGAGACGGAATGCGTTGTTGTGATAAGTGATTTTCTCTATTAATTCGCACTTTTTATTTTAAGATTCAAATATTAATAACTACATTTTATTTCAGTATTTAATTTATGTATTTCTGTTGTATTAAATGCTAGCTTTAATTTTTTTTTTTTTCTCGTCCATAAATGTTTATCTACCAAGTTGATCTTAAATATTGTATAATCAATCCATTATATTATCATTTTCAGTCCCCCACCCCTAATTTCTGGCTCCCATCTTATCTCGCAATTACTTATAACGTCACCAACTAACTTCGGAAGAACCCCCCCCCATCCGATTTTGTTTTATATCATAAGTTGCTTAATAACTACATTTTATTTCAGTATTTAATTTATGTATTTCTGTTGTATTAAATGCTAGCTTTAATTTTTTTTTTCTCGTCCATAAATGTTTATCTACCAAGTTGATCTTAAATATTGTATAATCAATCCATTATATTATCATTTTCAGTCCCCCACCCCTAATTTCTGGCTCCCATCTTATCTCGCAATTACTTATAACGTCACCAACTAACTTCGGAAGAACCCCCCCCATCCGATTTTGTTTTATATCATAAGTTGCTTAAAACGTGATTAGTTAAAGTTCAGAATAAAATCACGCTTTCTCTTAACGGTTAATTTAAAAAAAAAATCTTCTGAACGCTATTAAAAGTTAAATTCTTCACTAGTTTGGAGACGGAATGCGTTGTTGTGATAAGTGATTTTCTCTATTAATTCGCACTTTTTATTTTAAGATTCAAATATTAATAACTACATTTTATTTCAGTATTTAATTTATGTATTTCTGTTGTATTAAATGCTAGCTTTAATTTTTTTTTTCTCGTCCATAAATGTTTATTTATCTACCGAGTTGATTGCAAAAATAGATTACCTAATTGTACTCATTTTTAGTTCGTGGGAGGGGAATCTATCACCATACTTTCCCTTAAACAGGTCCGTTGGACTTTTAAGTACAATACTTAATAGTTTTTTTTTTTTTTTAATGGAGAGTAGAAAACGCATTGTGGATGCGTTATCGGCAGCTCCTGTTACTCTCGCTTCTTCTTATTTGTCCCTCAGTCCTCATTTTTAAATGAGTGATTTTTCTGACAAAGGGAGAAGAAAAAGCTGTTTTCTAGGTTAGCAGTATTTTTGCGCGAACAGTTGGCAGAGTTGGTGGAAATTTTCTGTTTCTATGTCTATCCTTGTAGCCATGTCACTAGTAAGGGTGCTGGAGGTAAACGTTTTGTCTGGGCTGACGTTATCCGCCTGATAGTCAGGGACCCGAACCTTGGATTAACCACTAAGGAGGCTGTCCTATCAGCAGGTGCAAAGTACTGGGGCTGCTGTATTGCCATTTGGTGAATGGAATCTGGACCATGCGGTAGCTTCTGGTGGGGCCTCTCGATGCCATACTAGTGGGTAATTGTTACGGCTTTACCTTATCATGTGGTACAAAAAAAAAAAAAATTCTTCGTTTCTTTTTCTCTCTTAGTTTCCCCTCTCTGTCCTGCTCTAAGTAAATCTGTCGACCTAGTCCACAAATTCCAAAATTTCATCATGACAAGTTTCAAGAAAAAATACACGATTAAACCCGGTTCTCCAACTTCCAACGTAGACCCCTACTACCATGTCTCCTTCTCCAACATCAGGGGTCTACGTTCTAACCTTCCATAGGTTGAAACCCAATTACAGGAGACTAAACCAGACCTTTTATTTTTAAGTGAAACTGGCATTGGACAGGCTATTTCCCTTGATGAGTTTGCAATTACAGGATACTCTAACTTAACTTCTAAATCTGACCCCCAAGATCGCCATGGGCATGGAATATGTGCCTATATTAAAGATAGCTTTCCATGTGGGAGGGACATCTCCAGGGAAGATCCTAACTTACCTTATATGTGCTTCCGGGTTGCTTTAGCTCACACTACTGCATTTATATTTACTCTCTATCGCCCCCACAACAGCGGAGTTACTATCTTTCAAAGCATATCTGAGAAAATTGACCAAGTCCTTTCTACTTATCCTGCAGCTAACATTCACGTATGTGGAGACTTCAATGTTCACAACGTCGAATGGTTGACCCACTCAAACAAGACCGATGATGAGGGGAGGTTCTGTCATGATTTCTCCATTGCCTATGACCTCACTCAGATTGTTCAGGAACCTACCCGTGTGCCCGATAATGACGGCCAGTATGCGAGCCTACTAGACCTTTTTCTCACAACTTGCCCTGAACTATGTTCAGTTTCTGTTCTGTCGCCTCTTAAATCTTCCGACCACTCTGTTGTATCAATTAAGATAAAAATGAAATGTAATAAGTCCCCAGACGTACCTCTTCATCGTACAGTATATCGATACACTAAGGCTGACTGGGATAGCTTCCTTACATTTATATCTGATCTACCTCTGCATTCCATGTTTAAAAAGGATGTGTCCTCTATAGTATTAGACCTAACTGAATGGTTAATTGTAGGTATTGACCATTTCATACCCTCTAAAAAGTTTCAGCAAAAACCTAACAGCCAGCCATGGTTCTCTCCAGAATGTGCTGCTGCCATTGCGCACAGAAATCACTTTTTCCACTGCTTCAAACGTAATAGATGTATGGAAACTAAAGCCGTTTTCAGGACTGCCAGCAACCATTGTAAGAAAGTAATAAGGAACGCAAGAGAGTTGTATGCTCAATCTGTTAAGTCCAAAGTAGCTGAGCAGCGGCTTGGTTCCCACCAGTTTTGGCAAATAGCAAACAGAATCCTGAACAGAGGCGTGTGCTCCATCCCAACTATTATCAATGGATCTGAGGTAATCTCGTCAGCATCAGACAAAGCCAAACTCTTTGTCAAGAACTTTGCAGCTAATTCTACCCTTTGCGACCAAGACCGCCAACCCCCAATATTTCCTCTTGTATCAGAAAACACGCTATGTGATATACGTATATCTGTACGTGATGTTGCCAAACTAATCAAAAACCTTGATTCCAGTAAAGCAACTGGCCCTGATGGTATTCCAATTATAGTACTCAAAAAACTTCAACCTGAACTAGCGCCCATACTTACAAAACTGTTTAAACGTTGTCTTAAGGAGAATAGTTTCCCATCTCCCTGGAAAATCTCATCAGTATGCCCTGTATTTAAGAATTCAGGTGATCGCTCATCCCCCTCTCAGTACAGGCCAATAAGTCTCCTGTGCGTCATGAGTAAGTTGCTAGAATCTGTATTAAATACAGAAGTAATCAAACATCTCAACAAAAATAACCTTCTTAGTGACACTCAATATGGTTTCCGTTCTGCTAGATCTACAGCAGATGTCCTTACAGTTATATCGCATAGGATTAGCAAATCTCTCGACGGTGGCAATCTTTCTAGGGCAATTGCTCTTGACATATCTAAAGCCTTTGATAGGGTATGGCATAAAGGTTTACTTCATAAGATCGCTAGCTATGGTATAGCTGGAAAAGTCTTCTCAATTATTAAATCATTTCTTTCTGATAGATTCATAAGAGTAGCAGTTGAGGGGCAAAAATCAGAAGCTCACAATATTAATGCCGGTGTCCCTCAGGGATCCATCCTGGGCCCAACTCTTTTCCTGATCTACATTAATGATCTTCCAAATCATATCCTTACATCATTTGTAGACATTTATGCTGACGACACTACCATTTATGGTACCACATCTAAGACAGTAAACGAGCAAGTTCTCTCCAATTCTCTCTCCTCTGATCTAGAGCACGTAGTACAATGGGGAAAGGAGTGGCTGGTTACTTTTAATGCATCTAAAACCAAGCTTCTCTCTTTACATCATCAACATTCTAATCCACATTTGTCATCAATTGAAATGAATGGCTCTCGTCTTCAGGAGGCCTCAAGTTTTGACAAGCTTCTGGGCTTGACCATTACTCCTGATCTTAAATGGAACACGTATATCAAATCTGTTGCCAAGGCCGCTGGAAAAATGGTGGGATCTTTCTATCGATCCAGTAGATATCTCACTGCTGATGCTATTCTCTATCTATATAAGAGCCAGGTACGTCCAAGGATGGAATACTGTTGCCACATCTGGGCAGGAGCTGCTAGAAAGAACTTGTCCTGCCTTGATAGAGTTCAAAATAGACTTCGTAGCCTCGTAGGAGATGTCCTTTTCTCCTCCTTGCAACCTCTATCTCTCAGAAGAGATGTTGCGAGTTTGTCTCTGATGTATCGTTATTTTCATGGAAAGTGTTCGACTGAGCTTCAATCTATGGTCCCCCCTCGCCAAACTTTCACAAGAAACACTCGTCTAGCTGTAAACACTATCAATAATTTCCCCCACTCTTTATCTGTGCCTAAACCTAAACGTAGATTCCATGAACAAAGCTTCTTTCTTAGAACTGCACGCCTGTGGAATTGTCTTCCGTTTTCCTGCTTTCCGGCTGACTACAATATGGTTTTGTTCAAGTCTAAAGTAAATAAGTTCTTGATGAGCCGTTCCATATAAGTTATTAAATTTATCCAAATTTTCATTACTAATGATTACTATATTGACCAACTTCTACTGTACACTCTTTAACCCTTATCCTTGAGTGGCCTCTGGGCCTTGATAATGTGGTGATGCCTTTGTAAAAAAAAAAAAAAAAAAAAAAAAAATCCCAA
Organism: Euprymna scolopes; assembly: GCF_053919585.1. NCBI lineage: Eukaryota > Metazoa > Mollusca > Cephalopoda > Sepiida > Sepiolidae > Euprymna > Euprymna scolopes. The sequence continues at coordinate 7,640,956 of NC_136483.1, read as the reverse complement.
ATCTCAATACACCATTATGTCAAATCTCGAGTCTGTAGACAGAAAATTGACAAAGTAGTTTAACAAGGAAATGTACACACACAGACACACAGACACAGAGGCAATTTCACTTATGAATATATATGCATATATATATATATATATATATATATATATATATATATATATATATATATACATAAACACACACATACACACACTGTAAATGTCAACTAAATCAAAGGAATACTTTAAGATGGTCAGCATCATGAAATTTGAAATATATAGTTTTGTCATTTATCCATTATATATGTATATAATAGATAAATGACAAAACTCTATATTTCAAAATTCATGATGCTAACCATCTTACAATTTATTCCTTTAATTCAGTTGACATTTACAATTCTTAACAGTATCTGTTTCGTAGAACAAAATTATTCACTTAATTATTCGTTCAATCAGTGGACCTATTTTGCACTTAACTCATCAGAAAAAAATAGCAACAATCAATCCACTAAATGGAAATAAAATGCGTTTGGACATGAAGCCGAAAATTGGAAGAGAATCTGCAAATACCTTATAAATATAGGAATAAATTGCAAGGTGATCAACATCATGAAATTTGGAATATAATCTTTTTTAATTTATTCATTATTTGCTCTCTAATTAAATTGAGCTTATTAAATAAGGATTGGTATATATAAAAGGAAATATAAGTGAATAAAGAATATTTGTACATATATATATATATATATATATATATATATATATATATATATATTGTCGGAATTAGCATACCGACGAGTAGGGGGGAGAGGAAGAAAAGACGGTTTAAGTCTTGCAACGAAATGTCGACGTTGCTTACAAGCAGTCTTTCCTTGTAAAAGTAACAAATGGGTAACGATGGTCGAAGTGTAATTTGTCTAAAAGACAGTAACAACTACAACAGTAGAGCGGTCACCCCTTTTTATCTACTCCAACTCTCAGTCAACGAGATTCACGCGTGACTGAAATGTCTATTTAACTTGTAAGGAATAGGCACTCAGGTGGAGTAGATAAAAAGGGGTGGCCACTCTACTGTTGTGGTAGTAATTATTGTAGTCTTTTAGACAAATTACACTTCGACCATCGTTACCCATTTGTTACTTTTACAAGGAAAGACTGCTTGTAAGCAACGTCGACATTTCGTTGCAAGACTTAAACCGTCTTTTCTCCCCCCCCTACTCGCCGGTATGCTAATTCCGACAATATATATATATATATATATATATATATATATGTATATATATATATATATAAAGAGAGAGAGATAGAGAGAGAGACGGAGACAGACAGAACGAAAGACGGACGGACAGACCGGCAGATAGATAGACAGGCAAACAGACAAATAGACAGACAAACAGAGACTGTGTGGATAGAAAGAAGGAAGGGGGTAAAAAAAAGTTTTTAGGAAAAAGAATTATTAGAAAAAAATGAACATCAAGAGTAACTTTCTTTGAAAAATAACAACTCAGGGTTTTACTAAGATGGAAGCCATACTTTTCATGGTGAATAACAGCGCAAAGCGTTAATGACACCAAAACAACCCGACGATTGTGCAGATACGTTATCAGCAAACATTAAAATATTCTCATATGTCGAACTCCGAGCTGCTCCATTTACTGGGTTCACGTTGACAAGAATGAATAAATTCTGGAAAGTGCGTATACTGCTTTAATGTTATCCTTTCAAAAAAGATAAAAGATTTAAGCGTCACTGTAACAGCGTAGCAGTGTACAGTTATTTTCTAGCGTTCGCGTATCACTTTTAACCGTCAGTCTTAATTACTGAAGAATGGAAAAGAACTAAGGATATTATTACATTTGCTATCATGTAATTCGTGAATATGACTTAAGCTTAAATATTTGATTATTATCGCAGAGATTAGATTTCTACGTGATTAGAACATTCGAATCAGCTCCAGCTATAGTTCAACAAATAATGCAATATTAACTCGAATCCAAGCACTTCCAGCATTCATAAAAAATATTATCTTTTCAAATCATGTTTTTCTATAGAAGTCGGTTTGTGCGTTTGAGCGAATAAAACATTATGGATTCTACGCAAAAGCTGGAAAAATGTGTACGTTGGGAAACATACCGGGCATGAAAAATCCATGCACTGGAAAAATTGATACATTAAGCATTTTACTTATCGTGGTTAGATATTATAGTGTATTTTTACTAGAATGTTTCCGTAGAACTATTAATAATGTTTTAAAATAGGTCGTGCTAGGAAAATTCTGAACTGAGTATCAGTCTTTAATAATAACAATTTCTTTCTTCAGATATGTTGTTCACACCCATCCATATTTTGTTATTGTTGTTCCTGAGGTTTCTAATAATAGGAGGCATTATTTCAACAGTAATTTCATTTCTATATATGTATACCCTTTTTATGCCAGATAGAAAATTAGTATTTTCAATGAAATAGCTTTTCAACTTGCTTTTTAAAAAAAAAATTTAACCGTTGACTTCTGTGAATTGCGATCCTGTTGTGCTGCGGGGAGTTCGTATCGGAGGTGTGTATATCGCTGGGACTCAGAACAAAAGGATGATCATGGCATATATATATATATATATATATATATATATATATATATCTGTTTACATCACCACAAGGACTGTGACGATTCTTAAGGACTTCATATTATTAATACAGAACTGAGACATTAATACAAAAGTTCTTGTTAACACGGATAGAGGAAGGAGGGACATTATTGATGATGATGGCGGGACACATTACTTGAAAGGGGGTTATGCAATGTTCATTTATAATGATAGACAAAGAACATGTACATTTCAGTTGAAAAATAACACGGAAACAAACAGTTACAAAATACAGATGTTTCCTTTATTTCTTAGCCGGCAAATTGATGATGTCCGGGAGTCAAGCCTTTTGACTACATGGTCTCCTGTCCTCCCTTCCCATCTAAGGGGGCCAGCTTCACTGAGTCGCTGTCCGACTCTCGTCTGTTTCTATGATTCTATAAACGGATTAACTAAGTTCGAACCCCATCTCAATATATCGAGAATATCCTTTGTTCATGGCGTGCTGTTACCCAAATTTCACGTGGATTTTGGCAAACAAAGAATTTCCAATTTTTAAGTTCAATATCTAACTAAATCTATACACTCGCATTGTCCATTCTTTTAACTGGCATATTTAATATCCAGCTACTTCTACTTACTTATTTCTAAAAGAATTAACAATCGACTGCATTCCTAGTATTTCAATTATTCATTGTCTTTTAACACTTGCATACAAGGTTCGATTCTAGACTTTTCCTAATATCATTTTCACTTATCTAGTCTGCCTTCTTACTTACTTGAAAGGGGACTGCCGTTCTTATGTAACACAGTTCGACACAAAAGAGACAAACAAAACCAGGAAAATACAACATATATGCCTTAGTAAAATTTTACCGTGGAAACCGTTAAAGCTGCATTGTGGAGACAGGAGTGCTCAAACTGTGCCAACCGTTTCTTTGTAAACAGAAGAAGTATAGCCATACTTTAGAACTTACGGGTGGTTGATGGGATTCTTTCCACTTTCTTCCGTACAATTTTTTATCTACGTAACCTAGTAATTTATATTCATTTGCCCACGTTTTTAAGCAACGTTGCACCTCCTGTCGCCGACATTCATTGTTCTAACCTACTCCTTATTTACATTTTAGCATTGAATTAAAATTAAAGAGAAAAAAAGAGAATGAAACGCAGAGTATTATGTGTAGCTTAATTGTCATATATATATTTATAACTTACTATATGTATATATATATATATATAAAAACGATAAGTGAGATTCTGATTCTGATTCTATCAAATTAATTACATAAATCTGTTAATATTCTATTTTCTCAAGAAGTATAATATTACTAATCTGAAAAAAATACTTGTGTAAATATATCTAAACCAAACGAATGGTCAAGGAATTAGGCGAAATTCTTAATAATATATACATGTGGATGGATGTGTATATGTGTGTGTGTATATATGTATATATACGTGTGTGTATATAATTATATCTGTATGCCGTGTATATGTGAATATGCATATATGTATATACGATGTTATGAAATGAATAATGTAAGTAAAATAATATAAAACATCTGTATTCTGTTCATATAGCCTAAATATATATAATGTATAAACATTGAGGGAGTAGATACTTCCGTGGGCTTAGAAGTAACTTAGCTGATGTTGAAGCATTTCTCTTAAGAAATACCCCGGATATCTTAGCACTAAGTGAGACTAACCTACAGTCATCCATTCCCTCTAACCACTTTAACATGCCTGGATATCTCCCACTCTGCCGTAAGGACTCTGACAGACATATGCACGGACTTGGAGTTTACATTCGTAATACCCTTCCCTTGACTAGAGAAACAAACCTAGAAACAGATGATCAAGCCTTTATGTGCTTTAGACTAAACATGCAACACAATATTAGCTACTATTATTTTCTCTACCGTTCTCCCTCGACTTAGGACTGCACCATAATAAACAAAGTATCTGACAGCATAGACACGGCACTGTCCCTCGACACTAGCGCACAAATACATGTATTTGGTGACTTTAATGTCCACCACAAAAAACTGGCTTGGATTTTCTATTTACACAGATGCAGCGGGCAGCACAACTCATAGCTTCACTATATCTCACTCCCTATCACAAACGGTTACGTTTCCAACCCGTTTCCCTGAACAGGAAGAACAACACGCATCACTTCTAGATCTGTTTTTGACCACAGTTCCCGATGACTGCATAACGAAGGCCCACATCCCACTCGGTAACGCTGATCATGCAGTGATAATGGTTGAAATCGCCCTAAACTCTAGACCCAAAACTGAAGAGCCAGTGCTCAAAACAACGAGATATTATAAAAAGGCTGACTGGGAAGCCATCAGAGATCTTATCAGAGATGCCCCATGAAGAAATATTTTCTCTCTTCCTGCTGAACAATGTGTAAACGAGACCACTGACTGGTTCAAAACTGCAATCGGAGCGCATGTTACCATGCGCAAATTTTATAGTAAGCCCCACTCTCCCCAATGGTTTACGTCGACTTGTGCAACTGCCATTGCTCAAAAGCAGCATGCATACCGTAGGTTTAACCGACATAAGTCCAGTTCAAACAGACTGAAGTATGTAGAAGATAGAAATAACGTTAAGAAAGAAATAGCGACAGCTAAGAGAGAATTTACGGAAACCACTAAAAAGCGCATCGAAGCACAAAAACTAGGAACTCGAGACTTCTGGAAAATCTACAACAGTGTAGTAAATAATGGGCAATCAACAATTCCCCCACTAACCAACAATCACGAGGTTGTCTCCTCAGCAACTGACAAGGCTAACATGCTTGCCAGTCAGTTTGCCTCAAACTCCACGCTGGGCACTTCCAACAACCCCCTACCTGACTTTCCTATGCGGACAGACGCCACGCTAGACGATCTGAAAACCACCCCTGCTCAGGTGCATGCTATCATAAAAAACCTTGACACTTCAAAAGCATGTGGACCCGATCTTATCCCAGCTGTGCTATTAAAAAAGTGCTCAGCCGAAGTAGCTCCAGTTCTCTACAAACTCTACAACAAATGCCTTAATGAAGCTTGCTTTCCGGGCTGTTGGAAACCTGCTGCTGTTGTAACAGTATTCAAGAATTCTGGCGAAAGGACAGACCCATCAAATTATCGCCCCATTAGCCTCCTCCCACTTTTTGCCAAAATATTTGAAACCATAATTAACCATGCTCTAGTCCATCATCTTACAGATACTAAACTACTGACTGACAAACAATATGGATTTAGACAAACCCGTTCCACAGCAGACATCCTAACTGTGATCTCTGAACGTATATACAATTCACTGGACAAAGCGGGGGAGGGCAGAGCGGTAGCTCTAGATATATCTAAGGCTTTTGACAGGGTATGGCATGAGGGTCTCCTCAGGAAAATCAGATCAAACGGTATCACTGGTAGAATACTTAACATAATTAAATCCTTCTTAGATAAGAGAAAAATCCAGGTTGTCCTCGACGTCGTACATCTAAACAATATGATATAAATGCGGGGGTGCCCCAGGGTTCTATCCTTGGACCTCTATTGTTCCTGATATACATAAATGACCTCCCCGACAAAATTGCCTCTGAGATGGGCATATATGCTGATGACACTACACTCTATGGCAGGCACGTCAGGAAGACGAATGAACACATTTCTAAAGAAATGGCAGAAACACTCGAGAAAGACCCCAATCTGTAGTGGAATGGGGACAAAAGTGGTTGGTCGCGTTCAATGCTGCCAAGACTAAACTAGTTTCATTCAATAATTACAAGAAACCCTCTCTACCACCCATAGCAATGGCCAAAAACTCTTTATCTGAGAGTACATCTTTCAAACCCCTTGGCCTAACGTTCACAGGAAACATGAGTTACATTGAAGGCATTGCCAGGGCCGCTGCAAGAAAGGTGGGCTCTCTCTACCGTGCTAGACAACTACTAACACCCGAAAGTATCCTGTACCTCTATAAAGCCACCATTCGCCCATGTATGGAGTATTGCTGCCACATCTGGGCTGGTGCATCTGCTACTAGTCTCTCGCTCCTTGACAAGGTTCAAAAAAGAGTCGCAAATCTGATAGGCCCTGAACTGGCATCTAAGCTTCAGCTTCTGTCCCATCGACGAAATGTTGCATCCGTCTGCCTTTTCTACAAGTATTTTAGTGGTTAATGCTCTGACGAACTGCAATCACTTGTGCCCCCACGACGTGAGCACCCTCGACAAACCCGACAGGCAGCTAAATCCCACCCCTACACTGTAGAGATCCCTAGATGTAAAATATCTTTTTACTCCAATATTTTCTTCCCCAGAACCGCTAGACTCTGGAATTCCATTTCAGGTTCCTGCGTCCCCAACAGTACTGACGTTCAGAAGTTCAAGTGTAACGTGAACCGACATCTTGCTGCCCAAATCCCTACATAGTACCCCAGTAGTTGTTACCCCTTATAGTAGCCCCCTACATCAAAGTGGCAATGTGCCTTTTTTTGGGGTGAAAATGTAATTAAAAAAAATAATTAAAAAAAAGATAGACGTATGAATTTCAAGGTGCATTCACTACTAATTTATTTTATGTAGAAAAAGCGTACAATCTACGAGAAATTGCAAGTGGGTAGATGCGCGTAATATAATTGTGTAAACTTTAATGCAGGTGTAGGCTTATAGGGTTCTGGTAAACAAGTTATGTATAAAATGTGTTCATATCTCTATCGGTATATATATATGTATCATGTATGCGTATGTATGTATGTATGTATGTATGTATGTATGTACTTCAGGGAGACTAGCCACCCTCCTCACAAAAACAAGCTGGTAGGGGAAACAGTTTAGTCGCCGGTGACCCGACCATGAGGCAGGTAGTACTGTGTTACATGGTACCAGTAGCATATGGCATGACCTGACCTGACATAATTAAAAACAAGACCTTCCAAAGGGCAAATGAACCCTTTTTCGGTGTCAGCGGCCAACTAGCACCGTGTGTGTATGTCTGTGTATGTTGGAGTAGAGGGGGCTCCCGTAAGCTGTGGCGAAGGCAACATTTCTAAGAGAAACAAATCTCTGATTTTAAAAAACCATAAAGCGTTAAACTGATCTGCAGTTTAACTTGTTGCTGGCTACCTTGCTCTTGCTTGTTGCTGGATCTCGACATTTTGAACCGAGAGAAAGACAGTCGTACAAAGCTAAAACTCTTTAACATCATTTGTGTATAGATACTCCATCAGGCATTTGTCTATTAAAATTGTCCTGTGGCGATGGGAAAGTTGTGAGGTGTGGAGGCTTGAAATGCTGGACACATGTAATAATTGATCTCAGTCAGTGTCGTGCCTGCTTGAGCGTGTGAATTCACCAGTAGGACTAAAAATCAGTAATTTTTGGGTTCATTGACTTTGTCTGTGGGAGTGGCACTCGTCTGACAAGATGCAATCATCATCATCATAATGTATGTATGTCTATGTGAACTATTGGAATCGGTTGTCTCATATAAGGGTATTTTTCGATGGGGTTGCCATACTGCCGAAGTTAGAGTGCACTTTATTAAATTTATTAAATAAATCTTAATCATCATTAATTAATATAACGTTTATATGCGTATTAAATTAACTATAGAAAATTAACAATGACCAAAAAGAAGAAATAGTATAAATTGGGTGCGCGTGCGTAGGCATGGGTGCGCACATACACAGATACATACATACATCGACGCCCCTGCCCCCAAGGAGGCGATTCTACGAGCATGCGCACCCAATCTTAGCACCTTAAAGAAAATTTAACGCAAGCGAGAACAACGCAGGTGTCTATGCATGCAGGCGCACATATGCACATATATTTGCACGCCCGGGCGGGCATGTATGTGTACTCGCGACCGTTTCTTTTAAGTATATATGTGTATACGTGCGCATGTGTGTACCCGTGGCTGCGACCGCTAGCTGACCCTCTCCAAACAATTAACAACAAAATAAAAAATAAAAAATAAAAATAAATAAACCGAATCATAGCCCCCCCCCGCCTCCAAACATAAGCGAACACCCAACAGCTCAAGACATACCTACCAAGAAATAACCTCACCGACGAGACGCTCAAAACTTCAACACTAATGCGTAAAGGTTGTAAATGACAAAGTTCTCTCTGATTCCCTCTCCTCTGATCTCGAGTGCGTGGCTCAGTGGGTGAAGATGTGGCTGGTTACCTTTAATGCATCCAAAACCACACTCCTATCCTTACATCATCAACGCTCTGATCCCAAGCTGGCATCAATTGTGATGGATGGCTCTCGTCTGGGTGAGGCTCCGTGTTTTGACAAGCTTCTGGGTTTGACCTTTACTCCTGATCTGAAATGGAAAAAAGTACATCAAGTCTGTTGCCAAGGTCGCTGGAAAGATGGTGGGATCCTTCTACCGCTCCAGAAGATATCTCACTACTGATGCAATTCTCAATCGATATAAAAGCCAAGTACGTCCAAGGATGGAATACTGTTGCTATATGTAGGCAGGAGCTGCTAAAAACAGCCTATCCTGCCTTGACAGAGTACAAAATAGACTTCGTGGCTTAGTGGGGGATGCCCTTTTCTCTACCCTGCAACCTCTCTCCCACAGAAGAGACGTTGCGAGCTTATCCTTGTTTTATCCTTATTTCCATGGCAAATGCTCGTCTGAACTCCAATCTCTGGTCCCCCCTCGCCAATCTTTCACGAAAAACACCCGTCTAGCTGAATCCACTGTCAAAAACTTCCCCCACTCTATATCTGTGCCTAAATCAAAACGCGGATTCCATGAACAAAGCTTCTTTCTTAGAATTGCAAGCCTGTGGAACTCTGTTCCGTCTGCCTGCTTCCCTCCGGACTACAACTTGGATGTCTTCAAGTCTAATGTTTACAAATTCCTAATGAACCGCCCCCTTAAGTAAACACTTCATCAAATCTCCACACTAACGTAATGTACTTTCAATAACCCTTATCCCTGAGTGGCTTCCGGGCCTTGATAAGTGGTGATCCCTGTGTAAAAAAAAAAAGATTCGAATTTTAAAGTAACCTCCCTCCTCCCACTCCACATATTCTCCTTCCCCTCATGTATCCTTATGCCCTCAGCCACACAAGAAATAAACTTCCCAGACCATCCCCCACAATTCCTTAAACCCCAAAACTAAAACATTATCCACATACACAACGCTCCCCCACTTTCCCTACTTGTTCCCTTCCTCTCTTACTCCTCAGCTCTCCTCGCAAACCCCCTCTGACCTCATTCACTCTTCCACTCTTTCATCCCAAAATAGCGAACATTTCTGTAAAAGTCTGAGGACGCTACAAACGGCAAAAAAAAACGGCCGTGTAGCAGAAACAATAATGTATCTTAACAGAAAGATACGGTAATCAAAAATAAAACGCATATTGCTCTATCTCAGTATTGAGCACTTTCTTCAGTTTTTTCTCCACTATATATATATATATATATATATATATATATATATATATATATATATATATATATATATATATATATAACTTTTCTCTGGATTAATCTCTTATCCAATTATAAATACACATACACACACACACACACACACACACACACATATATATATATATACATATATATATATATATATATACATACTAGCAAAAATACCCGTCGTTGACTGGGTTCAAAACAGCCTACATAAAATGGGCTATGATTTATGAAAGTATGATAGGTTATGAAAAGGAAGGGTTGTAAAGAGATAGCTTCGAATTTGGGGGCATCAAAACCAAAGTAAAATATGATGAAAGTAAAAATAAAATAGATAAAACCCATAATTTATTATACCATACCTGCTCACACTGAAGCACTTATCACAATATTCTGTGGATCTATATTAAAAAACCTTGTTAAACTTTGTGACATATTTCCATTCTATGGAGGTCAGGCGCGAACGAACACCCAATAATTTTATTATACCATATTTCTTCAAACTGAAACATAATTATCAAATTATACTTACGCAAATAGATATCAAAATTCTGTATTAAAGTTTGTGCCTATTTCCATTCTATGGAGGCCAAGCTCGAACGCAGACCCTACCATTTTATTATACCATCTCTATTTAAGTTAAAACATACGTATAAAAGTATTATTATGTATATCTTTATCAAAAACACTTGTAAACGTTTTTTCTACTTCTTAAATTTTTTATTTCCATATTTGTGGACCAGGCGCTTATGCAGACCCCACAATTTTAATGAATCAACATTATGCCAGATGAAACATACCCATTCCTGTGTCTCGATAATCTTCTATCATTATATGTGATCAGTTGTCTGTAATAGTCAACCATATAGGAACCTATTCGTGACCAGACACACACACTGACGTTCAGGTTTATTTTATATTATATATATATATATATATATATATATATATATATATATATATATATATATATATATACAGGGTGGGCCATAAGTCACGCACCAAAGAATTAAGTGATGTGAAACTGTAAAATCTGCTGGGCAAAATCTAATTTATTTTCTTGGGGTATAAGATACATCTTCCTTTATGATTGTATCAGCATGTACAACGTGTTTTTCAGTTTATTGTTTAAGTTTATAACGTTTATTACTATCAGAATTATTTCAAATCCTTTGTTGCCCGACTTATGGCGCACCCTGTATATATATATATATATATATATATATATATATATATATATATATATATATATATATATATATATATATATATGTGTATATGTATATATATTTGTATATATATTTTTATATATATATGTATATATATTTATATATACGTATATATATATGTATATATACACTTGTGCCCGATATTATTCATACCCCCCTTGAAAATTGAGTTTATTAGGTGTAACTTTTGTAAGAATTTATTGTTTACGTCCATATTGATACATATTCTTAATAAACCTCTTCTGATCATTTTCGTCATTTTAAAATCTCGGGATACTTGTAATAAAAGAAATATACAGCTATTTATAAAATCTGCAATGTTCAAAAATAATCATACCCCCTTATTTTTTCAGTATTAATCGAGTTTCTGACTGTTTGTTTCCTGTTTGATTCTTATTTTGAATGCTTTTATACAACCTTTGATTAATTTCATTTCGTTTTTTGCATTTTTCAGAAATTAAAATGATATCAACTGAAAACCAATAAAAGAATAAAAATTATTAGAATGGGGAAGAAAAAAGAGCTTAGTAATGATCTTAGGACTAAAATTGTGAATTCACATAAGGATGGTTTAGGTTACAAGTCAATTTCCAAGAAATTTGAGGTCCCTACAGCAACAGTACAGAGCATCATCAAAAAATTCCAGAGCCACCACACAACAAACAACTTGATTGGTAGAGGAAGGAAAAGGAAACTGTCTGCTAGAGCCACCAGGAATATTGTAAGAAGTGTTAATTCAAATCCAACCACCACTAATAAGGACATTTCAGAAAATCTGGAGTCTTCTGGCATAAAAATATCAAGGCAAACATTGCAAAGGACTCTGCATGAAAATGGTCTGAAAGGAAGAAGACCAAGAAGGACTCCATTGCACACCGGAAAACACCTTGCAGCACGTCTAAAGTTTGCTAGGACCCATGTGAATTCTCCAGAGTCCGTTTTCTCAAGTATTTTGTGGACTGACGAAACAAAAATGTAATTGTTTGGCCATATGGATGCTTCTTACGTTTGAAGGAAGAAAGGAGAAGCTTACAACCCAAAGAACACCATACCCACGGTGAAACATGGTGGTGGTAGCCTAATGTTTTGGGGCTCCTTTTCGGCTAGTGGTCCAGGTAGTTTGGTCAAGATAGATGGAACCATGAAGAAGGAGCAATATTTGGAGATACTCCAGAAAAACATTAGACAGGATAAGGAGAAGCTCCATTTAGGATCAAACTGGGTCCTTCAACAGGATAATGATCCAAAACATACTGCCAAAATAGTCAAGAAATGGTTTGAGGATAATCAAATTAATGTTTTGGAATGTCCTAGCCAGAGTCCCGACCTGAACCCTATCGAAAACTTCTGGCACATATTGAAAACTGAGGTTAAAAAGCGGAAACCTAGAAATTTGAGGGATTTGGAGAACTACTGCATTGAAGAATGGTCAAAAATCAGTGTTGATGCTTGTAAAAACCTTGTTGATAAATATCCCAAACGGTTACAGGCAGTTATTAAGAATAAATGGCATGCTATTGACTATTAGTAAGAGAGGTATGAATAATTTTGAACTAGTGCCATTATTGTTTTTCTTTGTATAATGTTTCAAACTTGCATAATTTATTTATTTGTTGAGTTTAAATTAAATGCTTATGCTTGATTTATTGTTTGAAATCCCTTTAATATTGTCTACCTTCTTGTTTGAGCAATATTCTTATAGAAATCTCAAAGATCCGAGGGGTATGAATAATATCGGGCACAAGTGTATATTTATATATACATATATAGATATATAGATACACACATATATATATATATATATATATATATATATATATATATATATATACGGGGTGGGCCATAAGTTTTATATATATATATTTATATTTATATGTATATGTATATATATTTATATGTATATATATATATATATATATATATATATATATATAAAACCATCTATAAAACTATGTAATCTTTAAAGATACATCAGTTTGTCTAGATAGAGCAACGATAGTTTTAAGTAGTTTCACCCTAAAGAAGACACAGTGCACTTTGATGGGGTGTACTACGTAGGACATAATTAGTTGAGGTACTTTTAGGGGAGCTGAGCAATAAGGTTTCTGTTTACCTAGACTTCTGCCTGTCAGTATTTTCGAGAACCAAAGAAACCAGGTGGAGAATTCAATTCTAGCACTTCTGGGAAGAAACTATTAAAGTAGACTGCTTTAAAACGGCTAAGGGCTATTTACTATGTAGGGATGAGATTTTGCTTTTTGTCGGGGTTTTTTACATCCACGGGTACAAGGGCGTGTGGTTCGTCAGAGCACCTAACATTAAAGTACACTAAAACAAGCAGAGGAATACAACAGTGCATGGATGTGACAGCGGTTGAAGCAAGCTAATATTGCAGGAATTATTAGGATGGCGACTTTCTTTTGAACCCTGTCTTCGATGGAGAGACTAGTAACAGATGATCAAGCCTAAATGTGAAAACAATACTCCATACATGGGCGAATGGTAACCTTGTGGCGGTACAGGATACTTTCAGGCGTAAGTAACTTTCTAGCAAGTAGAGAGAGCGGACTTTTTGCAGCAGCCTTGGCAATGCACTACATTTATCTGCTCTAACTCAAGTTACCCGTTGGCATTTAATCGAGTTGTTTGAACGAAGTAATTTCAGGTAATGTATCTTTAGCCACTGCTATTTGTGGTTGAGAAAATTTCTTGTAGTTATTAAACGAAAGGAGCTTAGACTCAGCTACATTGAATGTGATCATACATCTTTGTCCCTGGTACCTGGCACATTTGCTAGAAGCAAAGTGTAGTATCTGTTCCGGCAGATGTTGCACTTTGTGACCATTGCCCTTGTGGCAATTGGTTATTGGTACATGTAGGGGCACCCCTATATATACCATCCCCTTCCCCTCCCTCCCCCTTCACCTCACATAAAACCGACCTTGTGTCACATTTTGCTTACGTGGGGAAGCAAATAAATACCTAAATACCTACATCTTTGTCCCCATTACACCACAGACCGAGGGTTTTCCTCTAGGGTTTCCTCCATTGCCTTGGATAGTGCCCATTCGTTTTTCCCTCGTATCTGTTATAGACCATCTTGTCGTTAAAAAATATACCCATCTCAAAGACAATTTCATCAGAGAGTTTATTTATGAATGTCAGGAATAGTATAAGTCCAAGGATTGACTCCTGAGGTTCACCTGCATTTATATAATATTGTTTTAGCATACGACCATCAAGGACAACCTGGATTTTTCTCTTACTTAAGAAAGATTTTATTATATTAATTATTCGTCTAGTTATACAATCGAATCTCATTTTCATGAGAAGACCATCGTGCCATCCATTGTCAAAGGCAGTAGATATATATATATATATATATATATATATATATATATATATATATATATGTCTACTAACTACCCTAGCCTTATTCAGCACATGGTATATATGTTCAGAGATTGAAGTTAGACTATTTTCAGTAGAATGTGGCTAGTCTAAACCCATTCTGAACAGAATTTTTGCAACTGTGATATGATGGATTAGAGATCGAATAATTATGGACTCAAATATTTGGGCGAAAAGAAGGAGGAGGATAATGGGACAATAATTTAATGGGTCAGTTTTATCGCCAGAATTCTTGTAAATTGTCGCTACAGAAGCGGTTTTCTAGCAATCAAGAAAGCTAGATTAATTAGGGCATTTGTTAAAAAAAAATGGAGGGTGGGGAACAGAAGCAACGTCAGTCCAGCATTTTTTTCTTAGTAACTGTATTAATAATGAGAAGAAATGTATGCAAAAAATATCTAATATACAATTTGATTTTAAGGTTTTAAAGTTTACATTTTGTCTACTTTTATATCAATATAAGTTCTTGATGAGCCGTTCCATATGTTAATTTACCGAATTTCCATTACTAACGTTTACTATATTGTCCAATTTCTATTTACACTCTTTTACTCTTATCCCCGAGTGGCCTCCTGGCCTTGATAAGTGGTGATTCCTATGTAAAAAAAAAATTAGAATGTTGTACAAAAAATCTTAACGTTTAAGATTCTGAAAGCTTTAATTTGTTTTGTTATAAATATGATATACTTTTATTTCGTTTCATCCAAATGTTCCTTGGACAAAATTTGTCCGTCGTTCCGTTTTGTCTAACACGTGTCAGTTTTGCAACATCAAATTTACATGCATCAATATATTTTTTATTAAAAACTTTATTTGTCTGCTGGTCGTTATTTTTGGAATATCATTTTGTCGGACTATCACGTATAACTTGATGAAATATGTTCTGTTCTTTCTTACGCCTGAGATTGTAGATGCCTGTTCCATCGTTTGTCAATTTGTCACTCTAAAATTAAAAGGGCAATTTATTGAACTGTCACGCTCGAGATAGTAATGGCATTTTAGAATCGGCAATGAATACGGATTAGAAGTCACGTGCGAATTTTCAAACATGAATAACAAATATCACTATACAAGCGTTTCGTGTTTGCCCGTCACTCTGATAACATACGCCAGAAGATCATTTTAATTGATCGGTCATATTAAAATTTATTACTACGTCTGGAAACAATCATAATAACTTACACCCGTATTATTTGCAGGGTAGATTGCCCGTTTGTTCATCTGTCACGCTTTGTTTGAATTTTTTTTTAGACATTCTGTCAATTTTTGGCGTCTCACCTTTTCGTTGAAAAAATCACTTCGGACGTGTTCGTCCGTCTGTCACGCCTAAATTTGAAATAACAATTTTAGTTTATGAATTCTGACTCGTTGTCTATTTCTCATCGCTAAACACGCGTATCTTTATAATATCTGTCTTTGCTGACTTTTTATATTGCCTTTTATTTTATTCCAATTTAAATGTAAAAAATTCTATTACATCTTTAATTCTTTAAGAACGGAGATGAATTGTTTCCCCCAAATTGTGCGGCGAAATTTCTTTGAAAGCTTCTGTTCTCTTTTGGGAGATAACACCTGCATCGTTTTAGATGTGCTGAGCTTCGAAACGCAAGCAATATGGAACTTGGAGAAAAATTTATATAAACAGAAAATAAGCAAAATAACGTAACGTATTGACTGGTTCAAATAGGAAACAATAAATACATTTAAGAAACAAAAAATGTGTACATAATAAATGTATGAATAATTTGTATTGCGTTTACTTTTTATTTGTTTCATTTTAAATATGCAAAACCACTTTTATAAGAAGACAGCATTTGTTTAAATTATATCTCTCTCTCTCTCTCTCTCTCTCTATATATATATATATATATATATATATATATATATATATACATACATAATATATATATATATATGCTATGTTCATAAAATAAATTCTACTTTTTCGTTATATCTAAAATTTACAATAGTAAAATTATCGAACAGTTTCTAAAGAATCTAACTGCCACCACTTACAGCGTTTCCTAAAGCGTGTTACACGAGAAAATGCGTATATTTCATACTAGTTTTAAAACTATTACATTTATTCTGAACAAACTACTTCCCTTCAACATGAAGAACAAAGATAATAGCAATCAATTTAACTCCAGAACAATTTAGTCCTCCCACTCCACTTACATAGTCGCATTATATCCTGAATATCTATAATTATTTTTAAGACACCGTTTAGTATTTCATCATTAACTCATACTAATGTCAACAATAAATTTTAAAAGTATATAATTTACACTTTCTCATATGCGTTTATATTCTAACTCACGTTTTGAATCTATTAAAAGAAAAAGAGAATATCGGAATTCAGGAATATTAACGATACATAAATCATTTTTAAGAAGGTTTTATAATATTACCGAATATGTCATATTATAGTTAAAATTGCGCTGAAGCCTGACTCCCATGCTTATAATAAGTAATTTCACCTTTGCTGTAATTTAATATTATCTTACCTGTTTAGTATTAATAAATAAGAAAACAATGGTGCTACAGTAAAACTAATGAAAGCGTAATATTTCAAGTAGAGAAAACATTTTAACATGTTTTGCATTGTACAAAATGTATGCAAAAGTAAATAAAATTAATTTACTAATTATATTATCAGGAGTTATGCTTAATAGTACCTGTCATATTAAGCCCAGCATTTTTTTCTTAACATATGTAAAATTACTGATAAGCCTGGGTACATTTTAATACAAAAACTTTTTTTATTATTAATTGTTAATAAACAGAACTATGAACACTTAAACACAGGGATGTGTTGCTTTGATTATTTGTCAGAGAAATAAATAACATATCTCAAAGTAAATAAATAATATATTTCAAAGTAAAAAAAATAATATATTTCAAAGTATAATAAATAATATATTTCTAAGTAAAATAAATAATATATTTAAAAGTAAAATAAATACTACATTCCAAAGTAAAATAAATAATATATTTCAAAGGAAAATAAATCATATGTTCCAAAGTAAAATAAATAATATATTTCAAAATAAAATAAACAATATGCTTCAAAGTAAAATAAATAATATATTTCAAAGTAAGATAAATAATATATTTCAAAGTAAAATAAATAACATATTTCAAAGTAAAATAAATTATACATTCCAAAGTAAAATAAATAATATATTTAAAAGTAAAATAAATAATATATTTCAACGTAAAATAAATAATATATGACAAAGTAAAATAAAAAATATATTTCAAAGAAAAATAAATAATATATTTTAAAGTAAAATAAAAAATATATGACAAAGTAATAAAAATAATATATTAAAAAGTAAAATAAATAACATATGAAAAAGTAAAATAAATAATATATTTCAAAGTAAAATGAATAATATATGACAAAGTTAATAAAAAATATATTTACAAAGTAAAAGAAATAATATATATCAAAGTAAATTAAACATTACATTTCAAAGTAAAATGAAAAATATATTTCAAAATAAAATAAACAATATATTTTAAAATAAAATAAATAATATATTTCGAAGTAAAATACACAATATATTTCAAAGTAAAATAAAAAATATATGTTTCAAAGTAAAATAAACAATATATTTCATTGTAAATTAATAACACATTTCAAAGTAAAATAAGTAATATGGTTCAAAGTAAAATGAATTATACATTTCAAAGTAAAATGAACAATATATTTCAAAGTAAAATAAATAATATATTACAAAGTAACATAAATAATATATTTCAAAGTAAAATAAATTATATGATTCAAGGTATAATAAACAATACATTTCAAAGTAAAATAAATAATATATTTAAAAGTAAAATAAATAATATGTTGAAAAGTAAAATAAACAATACATTCAAAGTAAAATAAATAAAATATTTCAAAGTAAAATAAATAATATACTTCAAAGGAAAACAATAATATGCTTCAAAGTAAAATAAATAATACATTTGAAAGTAAAATAAATAATACATTTTAAAGTAAAATTAAAAATATGTTTCAAAGTAAAATAAACAATACATTTCAAATTAAAATAAATAATATATTTCAACGTAAAATAAATCATACATTTAAAAGTAAAAAAAGAACAATATATTTCTAAGTAAAATAGATAATATATTTCAAAGGAAAATAAATAATATGTTCCAAAGTAAAATAAATAATATATTCAAAAATAAAATAAATAATATGCTTCAAAGTAAAATAAATAATATGCTTCAAATAAAAATAAATAATATGTTTCAAAGTAAAATAAATAATATATTTCAAAGTAAAATAAACAATACATTTCAAAGTAAAATAAATAATATATTTCAAAGTAAAATACATAATATATTTCAAAGCAAAATTAATTATATGTTTCAAAGTAAAATAAACAATACATTTAAAAGTAAAAAAAATAATACATGTCTAAGTAAAATAAATAATATATTTCAAAGTAAAATTAATAATATATTTCAAAGTAAAATAAATAATATATGACAAAGGAAAATAAATAATATATTTCAAAGTAAAATAAATAATATATTTCAAAGTAAAATAGATAATATATTTCAAAGTAAAATAAATAATATATGACAAAGTAAAATAAATAATATATTTCAAAGTAAAATAAAAAATATATGACAAAGTAAAATAAATAATATATTTCAAAGTAAAATAAATAATATATTTCAAAAGAAAATAAATAATATATTCCAAGTAAAATAAATAATATATTTCAAAGTAAAATAAATAATATATTTAAAGTAAAATAGATAATATATTTAAAAGTAAAACACACATTATATTTAAAAGTAAAATAAATAATATATTTCAAAGTAAAATACATAATATATTTAAAAGTAAAATAAATAATATATTTCAAGTAAAATAAATAAAATATTTCAAAGTAAAATAAAGAATATACTTAAAAGTAAAATAAATATTATATGACAAAGTAAAATGAATAATATATTTCAAAGTAACATAAATAATATATGACAAAAAAAATAAATTATATACAACAAAGTAAAACAAATAATATTTTTCAAAGTAAAATAAATAATATATGACAAAGTAAAATAAATAATATATTTCAAAGTAAAATAAATAATATATTTCAAAGTAAAATAAATAATATATTTCTCAGCAAAATAAATAATATATTTCAAAGTAAAATAAATAATATATTTCAAAGTAAAATAAATAATATATTCAAAGTAAAATAAATGATATATTGCAAAGTAAAATAAATAATATATTTCAAGTAAAATAAATAATATATTTCAAAGTAAAATAAATAATATATTTCAAAGTAAAATAAATAATATATTTCAAAGTAAAAAAACATTACATTTCAAAGTAAAATAAATAATATATTTCAAAGTAAAATAAATAATATATTTCAAAGTAAAATAAATAATATATTTCAAAGTAAAATAAATAATATAATTCAAAGTAAAGTAAATAATATATTTCAAGTAAAATAGATAATATATTTCAAAGTAAAATAAATAATATATTTCAAAGTAAAATAAATAATATATTTCAAAGTAAAATAAATAATATATTTCAAAGTAAAATAAATAATATATTACAAAGTAAAATAAATAATATATTTCAAAGTAAAATAAATAATATATTTCAAAGTAAAATAAATAATATATTTCACACAAAGTAAATAATATATTTCTAAGTAAAATAAATAATATATTTCAAAGTAAAATAAATAATATATTTCAAAGTAAAATAAATAATATATTTCAAAGCAAAATACATTATATGTTTCAAAGTAAAATAAACAATACATTTCAAAGTAAAATAAATAATATATTTCAAATTAATATAAATAATATATTTCAAGTAAACTAAATAATATATTTCAAAGTAAAATAAATAATATATTTCAAAGCAAAATTAATTATATGTTTCAAAGTAAAATAAACAATACATTTCAAAGTAAAATAAATAATATATTTCAAATGAAATAAATAAAATATTTCAAAGTAAAATAAATAATATATGACATGGTAAAATAAATAATATATTTCAAAGATAAATACATAATATATGTCAAAGAAAAATTAATTATATGAATCACAGTTAAATAAACAATACATTTCAAATTAAAATAAATAATATATTTAAAAGTAAAATAAATAATATATTTCAAAGTAAAATAAATAATACATTACAAAGTAAAATAAATAATGTATTTCAAAGTAAAAAAAATAATATATTTCAAAGTAAAATAAATAATATATTTCTAAGTAAAATAAATAATATATTACAAAGTAAAATACATAATATATTTCAAAGTAAAATAAGTAATATATTTCAAAGTAAAATAAATAATATATTTCAAAGTAAAATAAATAATATATTTCAAAGTATAATAAATAATATATTTAAAAGTAAAATAAATAATATATTTCAAGGTAAAATAAATAATATATTTACAAGTAAAATAATAATATATTTCAAAGTAAAATAAATAATATATTTCAAGTAAAATAAATAATATATTTCAAAGTAAAATAAATAATATATTTTTAAGTAAAATAAACAATACATTTCACAGTAAAATAAATAATATATTTCAAAGTAAAATACATAATATATTTCAAAGCAACATTAATTATATGTTTCAAAGTAAAATAAACAATAAATTTAAAAATAAAATAAATAATACATGTCTAAGTAAAAAAATAATATATTTCAAAGTAAAATAAATAATATATTTCAAAGTAAAATAAATAATATATGACAAAGGAAAATAAATAATCTATTTCAAAGTAAAATAAATAATATATTTTAAAGTAAAATAAATAATATATGACAAAGTAAAATAAATAATATATTTCAAAGTAAAATAAATAATATATGACAAAGTAAAATACATAATATATTTCAAAGTAAAATAAATAATATATTTCAAAAGAAAATAAATAATATATTTCAAAGTAAAATAAATAATATATTTCAAAGTAAAATAAATAATATATTTAAAGTAAAATAGATAATATATTTAAAAGTAAAACACATAATATATTTAAAAGTAAAATAAATAATATATTTCAAAGTAAAATACATAATATATTTAAAAGTAAAATAAATAATATATTTCAAGTAAAATAAATAAAATATTTCAAAGTAAAATAAATAATATACTTCAAAGTAAAATAAATAATATATGACAAAGTAAAATAAATAATATATTTCAAAGTAACATAAAAAATATATGACAAATAAAATAAATAATATATAATAAAGTAAAACAAATAATATTTTTCAAAGTAAAATAAATAATATAATACAAAGTAAAATAAATAATATATTTCAAAGTAAAATAAATAATATATTTAAAAGTAAAACAAATAATATATTTCTTAGCAAAATAAATAATATATTTCAAAGTAAAATAAATAATATATTTCAAAGTAAAATAAATAATATATTTCAAGTAAAATAAATAATATATTTCAAAGTAAAATAAATAATATATTTCAAAGTAAAATAAATAATATATTTCAAAGTAAAATAACTAATATATTTCAAAGTAAAAAAAACATTACATTTCAAAGTAAAATAAATAATATATTTCAAAGTAAAATAAATAATATATTTCAAAGTAAAATAAATAATATATTTCAAAGTAAAATAAATAATAAAATTCAAAGTAAAGTAAATAATATATTTCAAGTAAAATAAATAATATATTTCAAAGTAAAATAAATAATATATTTCAAAGTAAAATAAATAATATATTTCAAAGATAAATACATAATATATGTCAAAGAAAAATTAATTATATGAATCACAGTTAAATAAACAATACATTTCAAATTAAAATAAATAATATATTTAAAAGTAAAATAAATAATATATTTCAAAGTAAAATAAATAATACATTACAAAGTAAAATAAATAATGTATTTCAAAGTAAAATAAATAATATATTTCAAAGTAAAATAAATAATATATTTCTAAGTAAAATTAATAATATATTACAAAGTAAAATACATAATATATTTCAAAGTAAAATAAGTAATATATTTCAAAGTAAAATAAATAATATATTTCAAAGTAAAATAAATAATATATTTCAAAGTATAATAAATAATATATTTAAAAGTAAAATAAATAATATATTTCAAGGTAAAATAAATAATATATTTACAAGTAAAATAATAATATATTTCAAAGTAAAATAAATAATATATTTCAAGTAAAATAAATAATATATTTCAAAGTAAAATAACTAATATATTTTTAAGTTAAATAAACAATACATTTCACAGTAAAATAAATAATATATTTCCAAGTAAAATACATAATATATTTCAAAGCAACATTAATTATATGTTTCAAAGTAAAAAAAACAATACATTTAAAAGTAAAATAAATAATACATGTCTAAGTAAAATAAATAATATATTTCAAAGTAAAATAAATAATATATTTCAAAGTAAAATAAATAATATATGACAAAGGAAAATAAATAATCCATTTCAAAGTAAAATAAATAATATATTTCAAAGTAAAATAAATAATATATGACAAAGTAAAATAAATAATATATTTCAAAGTAAAATAAATAATATATGACAAAGTAAAATAAATAATATATTTCAAAGTAAAATAAATAATATATTTCAAAAGAAAATAAATAATATATTTCAAAGTAAAATAAATAATATATTTCAAAGTAAAATAAATAATATATTTAAAGTAAAATAGATAATATATTTAAAAGTAAAACACATAATATATTTAAAAGTAAAATAAATAATATATTTCAAAGTAAAATACATAATATATTTAAAAGTAAAATAAATAATATATTTCAAGTAAAATAAATAAAATATTTCAAAGTAAAATAAATAATATACTTCAAAGTAAAATAAATAATATATGACAAAGTAAAATAAATAATATATTTCAAAGTAACATAAAAAATATATGACAAATAAAATAAATAATATATAATAAAGTAAAACAAATAATATTTTTCAAAGTAAAATAAATAATATAATACAAAGTAAAATAAATAATATATTTCAAAGTAAAATAAATAATATATTTAAAAGTAAAACAAATAATATATTTCTTAGCAAAATAAATAATATATTTCAAAGTAAAATAAATAATATATTTCAAAGTAAAATAAATAATATATTTCAAGTAAAATAAATAATATATTTCAAAGTAAAATAAATAATATATTTCAAAGTAAAATAAATAATATATTTCAAAGTAAAATAACTAATATATTTCAAAGTAAAAAAAACATTACATTTCAAAGTAAAATAAATAATATATTTCAAAGTAAAATAAATAATATATTTCAAAGTAAAATAAATAATATATTTCAAAGTAAAATAAATAATAAAATTCAAAGTAAAGTAAATAATATATTTCAAGTAAAATAAATAATATATTTCAAAGTAAAATAAATAATATATTTCAAAGTAAAATAAATAATATATTTCAAAGATAAATACATAATATATGTCAAAGAAAAATTAATTATATGAATCACAGTTAAATAAACAATACATTTCAAATTAAAATAAATAATATATTTAAAAGTAAAATAAATAATATATTTCAAAGTAAAATAAATAATACATTACAAAGTAAAATAAATAATGTATTTCAAAGTAAAATAAATAATATATTTCAAAGTAAAATAAATAATATATTTCTAAGTAAAATTAATAATATATTACAAAGTAAAATACATAATATATTTCAAAGTAAAATAAGTAATATATTTCAAAGTAAAATAAATAATATATTTCAAAGTAAAATAAATAATATATTTCAAAGTATAATAAATAATATATTTAAAAGTAAAATAAATAATATATTTCAAGGTAAAATAAATAATATATTTACAAGTAAAATAATAATATATTTCAAAGTAAAATAAATAATATATTTCAAGTAAAATAAATAATATATTTCAAAGTAAAATAACTAATATATTTTTAAGTTAAATAAACAATACATTTCACAGTAAAATAAATAATATATTTCCAAGTAAAATACATAATATATTTCAAAGCAACATTAATTATATGTTTCAAAGTAAAAAAAACAATACATTTAAAAGTAAAATAAATAATACATGTCTAAGTAAAATAAATAATATATTTCAAAGTAAAATAAATAATATATTTCAAAGTAAAATAAATAATATATGACAAAGGAAAATAAATAATCCATTTCAAAGTAAAATAAATAATATATTTCAAAGTAAAATAAATAATATATGACAAAGTAAAATAAATAATATATTTCAAAGTAAAATAAATAATATATGACAAAGTAAAATAAATAATATATTTCAAAGTAAAATAAATAATATATTTCAAAAGAAAATAAATAATATATTTCAAAGTAAAATAAATAATATATTTCAAAGTAAAATAAATAATATATTTAAAGTAAAATAGATAATATATTTAAAAGTAAAACACATAATATATTTAAAAGTAAAATAAATAATATATTTCAAAGTAAAATACATAATATATTTAAAAGTACAATAAATAATATATTTCAAGTAAAATAAATAAAATATTTCAAAGTAAAATAAATAATATACTTCAAAGTAAAATAAATAATATATGACAAAGTAAAATAAATAATATATTTCAAAGTAACATAAATAATATATGACAAATAAAATAAATAATATATAATAAAGTAAAACAAATAATATTTTTCAAAGTAAAGTAAATAATATAATACAAAGTAAAATAAATAATATATTTCAAAGTAAAATAAATAATATATTTAAAAGTAAAACAAATAATATATTTCTTAGCAAAAAAAATAATAAACTTCAAAGTAAAATAAATAATATATTTCAAAGTAAAATAAATAATATATTTCAAGTAAAATAAATAATATATTTCAAAGTAAAATAAATAATATATTTCAAAGTAAAATAACTAATATATTTCAAAGTAAAAAAACATTACATTTCAAAGTAAAATAAATAATATATTTCAAAGTAAAATAAATAATATATTTCAAAGTAAAATAAATAATATATTTCAAAGTAAAATAAATAATAAAATTCAAAGTAAAGTAAATAATATATTTCAAGTAAAATAAATAATATATTTAAAAGTAAAATAAATAATATATTTCTAAGTAAAATAAATAATATATTTCAAAGTAAAATAAATAATATATTTAAAGTAAAATGGATAATATATTTAAAAGTAAAACACACATTATATTTAAAAGTAAAATAAATAATATATTTCAAAGTAAAATACATAATATATTTAAAAGTAAAATAAATAATATATTTCAAGTAAAATAAATAAAATATTTCAAAGTAAAATAAAGAATATACTTAAAAGTAAAATAAATAATATATGACAAAGTAAAATGAATAATATATTTCAAAGTAACATAAATAATATATAACAACAAAAAATAAATAATATATAACAAAGTAAAACAAATAATATTTTTCAAAGTAAAATAAATAATATATGACAAAGTAAAATAAATAATATATTTCAAAGTAAAATAAATAATATATTTCAAAGTAAAATAAATAATATATTTCTAAGCAAAATAAATAATATATTTCAAAGTAAAATAAATAATATATTTCAAAGTAAAATAAATAATATATTCAAAGTAAAATAAATGATATATTGCAAAGTAAAATAAATAATATATTTCAAGTAAAATAAATAATATATTTCAAAGTAAAATAAATAATATATTTCAAAGTAAAATAAATAATATATTTCAAAGTAAAAAAACATTACATTTCAAAGTAAAATAAATAATATATTTCAAAGTAAAATAAATAATATATTTCAAAGTAAAATAAATAATATATTTCAAAGTAAAATAAATAATATAATTCAAAGTAAAGTAAATAATATATTTCAAGTAAAATAGATAATATATTTCAAAGTAAAATAAATAATATATTTCAAAGCAAAATAAATAATATATTTCAAAGTAAAATAAATAATATATTTCAAAGTAAAATAAATAATATATTACAAAGTAAAATAAATAATATATTTCAAAGTAAAATAAATAATATATTTCAAAGTAAAAAAATAATATATTTACAACAAAGTAAATAATATATTTCTAAGTAAAATAAATAATATATTTCAAAGTAAAATAAATAATATATTTCAAAGTAAAATAAATAATATATTTCAAAGCAAAATTAATTATATGTTTCAAAGTAAAATAAACAATACATTTCAAAGTAAAATAAATAATATATTTCAAATTAATATAAATAATATATTTCAATAAACTAAATAATATATTTCAAAGTAAAATAAATAATATATTTCAAAGCAAAATTAATTATATGTTTCAAAGTAAAATAAACAATACATTTCAAAGTAATATAAATAATATATTTCAAATGAAATAAATAAAATATTTCAAAGTAAAATAAATAATATATGACATGGTAAAATAAATAATATATTTCAAAGATAAATAAATAATATATGTCAAAGAAAAATTAATTACATGTTTCACAGTTAAATAAACAATACATTTCAAATTAAAATAAATAATATATTTAAAAGTAAAATAAATAATATATTTCAAAGTAAAATAAATAATATATTTCAAAGTAAAATAAATAATGTATTCAAAGTAAAATAAATAATATATTTCAAAGTAAAATAAATAATATATTTCTAAGTAAAATTAATAATATATTACAAAGTAAAATAAATAATATATTTCAAAGTAAAATAAGTAATATATTTCAAAGTAAAATAAATAATATATTTCAAAGTAAAATAAATAATATATTTCAAAGTATAATAAATAATATATTTCAAAGTATAATAAATAATATATTTCAAAGTAAAATAAATAATATATTTCAAGGTAAAATAAATAATATATTTACAAGTAAAATAATAATATATTTCAAAGTAAAATAAATAATATATTTCAAGTAAAATAAATAATATATTTCAAAGTAAAATAAATAATATATTTTTAAGTAAAATAAACAATACATTTGCAAGTAAAATAAATAATATATTTCAAAGTAAAATACATAATATATTTCAAAGCAACATTAATTATATGTTTCAAAGTAAAATAAACAATAAATTTAAAAATAAAATAAATAATACATGTCTAAGTAAAATAAATAATATATTTCAAAGTAAAATAAATAATATATTTCAAAGTAAAATAAATAATATATGACAAAGGAAAATAAATAATCTATTTCAAAGTAAAATAAATAATATATTTCAAAGTAAAATAAATAATATATGACAAAGTAAAATAAATAATATATTTCAAAGTAAAATAAATAATATATGACAAAGTAAAATACATAATATATTTCAAAGTAAAATAAATAATATATTTCAAAAGAAAATAAATAATATATTTCAAAGTAAAATAAATAATATATTTCAAAGTAAAATAAATAATATATTTAAAGTAAAATAGATAATATATTTAAAAGTAAAACACATAATATATTTAAAAGTAAAATAAATAATATATTTCAAAGTAAAATACATAATATATTTAAAAGTAAAATAAATAATATATTTCAAGTAAAATAAATAAAATATTTCAAAGTAAAATAAATAATATACTTCAAAGTAAAATAAATAATATATGACAAAGTAAAATAAATAATATATTTCAAAGTAACATAAATAATATATGACAAATAAAATAAATAATATATAATAAAGTAAAACAAATAATATTTTTCAAAGTAAAATAAATAATATAATACAAAGTAAAATAAATAATATATTTCAAAGTAAAATAAATAATATATTTAAAAGTAAAACAAATAATATATTTCTTAGCAAAATAAATAATATATTTCAAAGTAAAATAAATAATATATTTCAAAGTAAAATAAATAATATATTTCAAGTAAAATAAATAATATATTTCAAAGTAAAATAAATAATATATTTCAAAGTAAAATAAATAATATATTTCAAAGTAAAATAACTAATATATTTCAAAGTAAAAAAAACATTACATTTCAAAGTAAAATAAATAATATATTTCAAAGTAAAATAAATAATATATTTCAAAGTAAAATAAATAATATATTTCAAAGTAAAATAAATAATAAAATTCAAAGTAAAGTAAATAATATATTTCAAGTAAAATAAATAATATATTTCAAAGTAAAATAAATAATATATTTCAAAGTAAAATAAATAATATATTTCAAAGATAAATACATAATATATGTCAAAGAAAAATTAATTATATGAATCACAGTTAAATAAACAATACATTTCAAATTAAAATAAATAATATATTTAAAAGTAAAATAAATAATATATTTCAAAGTAAAATAAATAATACATTACAAAGTAAAATAAATAATGTATTTCAAAGTAAAATAAATAATATATTTCAAAGTAAAATAAATAATATATTTCTAAGTAAAATAAATAATATATTACAAAGTAAAATACATAATATATTTCAAAGTAAAATAAGTAATATATTTCAAAGTAAAATAAATAATATATTTCAAAGTAAAATAAATAATATATTTCAAAGTATAATAAATAATATATTTAAAAGTAAAATAAATAATATATTTCAAGGTAAAATAAATAATATATTTACAAGTAAAATAATAATATATTTCAAAGTAAAATAAATAATATATTTCAAGTAAAATAAATAATATATTTCAAAGTAAAATAACTAATATATTTTTAAGTTAAATAAACAATACATTTCACAGTAAAATAAATAATATATTTCCAAGTAAAATACATAATATATTTCAAAGCAAAATTAATTATATGTTTCAAAGTAAAAAAAACAATACATTTAAAAGTAAAATAAATAATACATGTCTAAGTAAAATAAATAATATATTTCAAAGTAAAATAAATAATATATTTCAAAGTAAAATAAATAATATATGACAAAGGAAAATAAATAATCCATTTCAAAGTAAAATAAATAATATATTTCAAAGTAAAATAAATAATATATGACAAAGTAAAATAAATAATATATTTCAAAGTAAAATAAATAATATATGACAAAGTAAAATAAATAATATATTTCAAAGTAAAATAAATAATATATTTCAAAAGAAAATAAATAATATATTTCAAAGTAAAATAAATAATATATTTCAAAGTAAAATAAATAATATATTTAAAGTAAAATAGATAATATATTTAAAAGTAAAACACATAATATATTTAAAAGTAAAATAAATAATATATTTCAAAGTAAAATCCATAATATATTTAAAAGTAAAATAAATAATATATTTCAAGTAAAATAAATAAAATATTTCAAAGTAAAATAAATAATATACTTCAAAGTAAAATAAATAATATATGACAAAGTAAAATAAATAATATATTTCAAAGTAACATAAATAATATATGACAAATAAAATAAATAATATATAATAAAGTAAAACAAATAATATTTTTCAAAGTAAAGTAAATAATATAATACAAAGTAAAATAAATAATATATTTCAAAGTAAAATAAATAATATATTTAAAAGTAAAACAAATAATATATTTCTTAGCAAAATAAATAATATACTTCAAAGTAAAATAAATAATATATTTCAAAGTAAAATAAATAATATATTTCAAGTAAAATAAATAATATATTTCAAAGTAAAATAAATAATATATTTCAAAGTAAAATAACTAATATATTTCAAAGTAAAAAAAACATTACATTTCAAAGTAAAATAAATAATATATTTCAAAGTAAAATAAATAATATATTTCAAAGTAAAATAAATAATATATTTCAAAGTAAAATAAATAATAAAATTCAAAGTAAAGTAAATAATATATTTCAAGTAAAATAAATAATATATTTAAAAGTAAAATAAATAATATATTTCTAAGTAAAATAAATAATATATTTCAAAGTAAAATAAATAATATATTTAAAGTAAAATGGATAATATATTTAAAAGTAAAACACACATTATATTTAAAAGTAAAATAAATAATATATTTCAAAGTAAAATACATAATATATTTAAAAGTAAAATAAATAATATATTTCAAGTAAAATAAATAAAATATTTCAAAGTAAAATAAAGAATATACTTAAAAGTAAAATAAATAATATATGACAAAGTAAAATGAATAATATATTTCAAAGTAACATAAATAATATATAACAACAAAAAATAAATAATATATAACAAAGTAAAACAAATAATATTTTTCAAAGTAAAATAAATAATATATGACAAAGTAAAATAAATAATATATTTCAAAGTAAAATAAATAATATATTTCAAAGTAAAATAAATAATATATTTCTAAGCAAAATAAATAATATATTTCAAAGTAAAATAAATAATATATTTCAAAGTAAAATAAATAATATATTCAAAGTAAAATAAATGATATATTGCAAAGTAAAAAAAATAATATATTTCAAGTAAAATAAATAATATATTTCAAAGTAAAATAAATAAATATTTCAAAGTAAAATAAATAATATTTTTCAAAGTAAAAAAACATTACATTTCAAAGTAAAATAAATAATATATTTCAAAGTAAAATAAATAATATATTTCAAAGTAAAATAAATAATATATTTCAAAGTAAAATAAATAATATAATTCAAAGTAAAGTAAATAATATATTTCAAGTAAAATAGATAATATATTTCAAAGTAAAATAAATAATATATTTCAAAGCAAAATAAATAATATATTTCAAAGTAAAATAAATAATATATTTCAAAGTAAAATAAATAATATATTACAAAGTAAAATAAATAATATATTTCAAAGTAAAATAAATAATATATTTCAAAGTAAAATAAATAATATATTTACAACAAAGTAAATAATATATTTCTAAGTAAAATAAATAATATATTTCAAAGTAAAATAAATAATATATTTCAAAGTAAAATAAATAATATATTTCAAAGCAAAATTAATTATATGTTTCAAAGTAAAATAAACAATACATTTCAAAGTAAAATAAATAATATATTTCAAATTAATATAAATAATATATTTCAAGTAAACTAAATAATATATTTCAAAGTAAAATAAATAATATATTTCAAAGCAAAATTAATTATATGTTTCAAAGTAAAATAAACAATACATTTCAAAGTAATATAAATAATATATTTCAAATGAAATAAATAAAATATTTCAAAGTAAAATAAATAATATATGACATGGTAAAATAAATAATATATTTCAAAGATAAATAAATAATATATGTCAAAGAAAAATTAATTACATGTTTCACAGTTAAATAAACAATACATTTCAAATTAAAATAAATAATATATTTAAAAGTAAAATAAATAATATATTTCAAAGTAAAATAAATAATATATTTCAAAGTAAAATAAATAATGTATTCAAAGTAAAATAAATAATATATTTCAAAGTAAAATAAATAATATATTTCTAAGTAAAATAAATAATATATTACAAAGTAAAATAAATAATATATTTCAAAGTAAAATAAGTAATATATTTCAAAGTAAAATAAATAATATATTTCAAAGTAAAATAAATAATATATTTCAAAGTACAATAAATAATATATTTCAAAGTATAATAAATAATATATTTCAAAGTAAAATAAATAATATATTTCAAGGTAAAATAAATAATATATTTACAAGTAAAATAATAATATATTTCAAAGTAAAATAAATAATATATTTCAAGTAAAATAAATAATATATTTCAAAGTAAAATAAATAATATATTTTTAAGTAAAATAAACAATACATTTGCAAGTAAAATAAATAATATATTTCAAAGTAAAATACATAATATATTTCAAAGCAACATTAATTATATGTTTCAAAGTAAAATAAACAATACATTTAAAAGTAAAATAAATAATACATGTCTAAGTAAAATAAATAATATATTTCAAAGTAAAATAAATAATATATTTCAAAGTAAAATAAATAATATATGACAAAGAGAAATAAATAATCTATTTCAAAGTAAAATAAATAATATATTTCAAAGTAAAATAAATAATATATGACAAAGTAAAATAAATAATATATTTCAAAGTAAAATAAATAATATATGACAATAAAATAAATAATATATTTCAAAGTAAAATAAATAATATATTTCAAAAGAAAATAAATAATATATTTCAAAGTAAAATAAATAATATATTTCAAGTAAAATAAATAATATATTTAAAGTAAAATAGATAATATATTTAAAAGTAAAACACATAATATATTCAAAAGTAAAATAAATAATATATTTCAAAAGAAAATAAATAATATATTTCAAGTAAAATAAATAAAATATTTCAAAGTAAAATAAAAAATATATTTCAAAGTAAAATAAATAATATATGACAAAGTAAAATAAATAATATATTTCAAAGTAACATAAATAATATATGACAAATAAAATAAATAATATATAATAAAGTAAAATAAATAATATTTTTCAAAGTAAAATAAATAATATAATACAAAGTAAAATAAATAATATATTTCAAAGTAAAATAAATAATATATTTAAAAGTAAAACAAATAATATATTTCTAAGCAAAATAAATAATATATTTCAAAGTAAAATAAATAATATATTTCAAAGTAAAATAAATAATATATTTCAAGTAAAATAAATAATATATTTCAAAGTAAAATAAATAATATATTTCAAAGTAAAATAAATAATATATTTTAAAGTAAAATAACTAATATATTTCAAAGTAAAAAAAACATTACATTTCAAAGTAAAATAAATAATATATTTCAAAGTAAAATAAATAATATATTTCAAAGTAAAATAAATAATATATTTCAAAGTAAAATAAATAATAAAATTCAAAGTAAAGTAAATAATATATTTCAAGTAAAATAAATAATATATTTCAAAGTAAAATAAATAATATATTTCAAAGTAAAATAAATAATATATTTCACAGTAAAATAAATAATATATTTCAAAGTAAAATAAATAATATATTACAAAGTAAAATAAATAATATATTTCAAAGTAAAATAAATAATATATTTCAAAGTAAAATAAATAATATATTTCAAAGTAAAATAAATAATATATTTCAAACAAAGTAAAAAATATATTTCTAAGTAAAATAAATAATATATTTCAAAGCAAAATTAATTATAGGTTTCAAAGTAAAATAAACAATACATTTCAAAGTAAAATAAATAATATATTTCAAATTAATATAAATAATATATTTCAAGTAAACTAAATAATATATTTCAAAGTAAAATAAATAATATATTTCAAAGCAAAATTAATTATATGTTTCAAAGTAAAATAAACAATACATTTCAAAGTAATATAAATAATATATTTACAAATGAAATAAATAAAATATTTCAAAGTAAAATAAATAATATATGACATGGTAAAATAAATAATATATTTCAAAGATAAATAAATAATATATGTCAAAGAAAAATTAATTACATGTTTCACAGTTAAATAAACAATACATTTCAAATTAAAATAAATAATATATTTAAAAGTAAAATAAATAATATATTTCAAAGTAAAATAAATAATACATTACAAAGTAAAATAAATAATGTATTCAAAGTAAAATAAATAATATATTTCAAAGTAAAATAAATAATATATTTCTAAGTTAAATAAATAATATATTACAAAGTAAAATAAATAATATATTTCAAAGTAAAATAAGTAATATATTTCAAAGTAAAATAAATAATATATTTCAAAGTAAAATAAATAATATATTTCAAAGTATAATAAATAATATATTTCAAAGTACAATAAATAATATATTTCAAAGTAAAATAAATAATATATTTCAAGGTAAAATAAATAATATATTTACAAGTAAAATAATAATATATTTCAAAGTAAAATAAATAATATATTTCAAGTAAAATAAATAATATATTTCAAAGTAAAATAAATAATATATTTTTAAGTAAAATAAACAATACATTTCAAAGTAAAATAAATAATATATTTCAAAGTAAAATACATAATATATTTCAAAGCAACATTAATTATATGTTTCAAAGTAAAATAAACAATACATTTAAAAGTAAAATAAATAATACATGTCTAAGTAAAATAAATAATATATTTAAAAGTAAAATA
This sequence comes from Euprymna scolopes, assembly GCF_053919585.1. Classification (NCBI taxonomy): domain Eukaryota; kingdom Metazoa; phylum Mollusca; class Cephalopoda; order Sepiida; family Sepiolidae; genus Euprymna; species Euprymna scolopes. The sequence goes on along the minus strand of NC_136483.1, from coordinate 7,606,138 downwards.
AATAATATATTTCAAAGTAAAATAAATAATATATGACAAAGAGAAATAAATAATCTATTTCAAAGTAAAATAAATAATATATTTCAAAGTAAAATAAATAATATATGACAAATAAAATAAATAATATATTTCAAAGTAAAATAAATAATATATGACAAAGTAAAATAAATAATATATTTCAAAGTAAAATAAATAATATATTTCAAAAGAAAATAAATAATATATTTCAAAGTAAAATAAATAATATATTTCAAGTAAAAAAAAAATATATTTAAAGTAAAATAGATAATATATTTAAAAGTAAAACACATAATATATTCAAAAGTAAAATAAATAATATATTTCAAAAGAAAATAAATAATATATTTCAAGTAAAATAAATAAAATATTTCAAAGTAAAATAAATAATATATTTCAAAGTAAAATAAATAATATATGACAAAGTAAAATAAATAATATATTTCAAAGTAACATAAATAATATATGACAAATAAAATAAATAATATATAATAAAGTAAAACAAATAATATTTTTCAAAGTAAAATAAATAATATAATACAAAGTAAAATAAATAATATATTTCAAAGTAAAATAAATAATATATTTAAAAGTAAAACAAATAATATATTTCTAAGCAAAATAAATAATATATTTCAAAGTAAAATAAATAATATATTTCAAAGTAAAATAAATAATATATTTCAAGTAAAATAAATAATATATTTCAAAGTAAAATAAATAATATATTTCAAAGTAAAATAAATAATATATTTCAAAGTAAAATAACTAATATATTTCAAAGTAAAAAAAACATTACATTTCAAAGTAAAATAAATAATATATTTCAAAGTAAAATAAATAATATATTTCAAAGTAAAATAAATAATATATTTCAAAGTAAAATAAATAGTAAAATTCAATGTAAAGTAAATAATATATTTCAAGTAAAATAAATAATATATTTCAAAGTAAAATAAATAATATATTTCAAAGTAAAATAAATAATATATTTCAAAGTAAAATAAATAATATATTTCAAAGTAAAATTTATAATATATTACAAAGTAAAATAAATAATATATTTCAAAGTAAAATAAATAATATATTTCAAAGTAAAATAAATAATATATTTCAAAGTAAAATAAATAATATATTTCAAACAAAGTAAAAAATATATTTCTAAGTAACATAAATAATATATTTCAAAGTAAAATAAATAATATATTTCAAAGCAAAATTAATTATAGGTTTCAAAGTAAAATAAACAATACATTTCAAAGTAAAATAAATAATATATTTCAAAGTAATATAAATAATATATTTCAAAGTAAAATAAATAATATATTTCAAAGTAAAATAAATAATACATTACAAAGTAAAATAAATAATATATTTCAAAGTAAAATAAATAATATATTTCAAATTAAAATAAATAATATATTTAAAAGTAAAATAAATAATATATTTCAAAGTAAAATAAATAATACATTACAAAGTAAAATAAATAATATATTTCAAAGTAAAATAAATAATATATTTCAAAGTAAAATAAATAATATATTTCAAAGTAAAATAAATAATTTATTGCAAAGTAAAATAAATAATATATTTCAAGGTAAAATAAATAATATATTTACAAGTAAAATAATAATATATTTCAAAGTAAAATAAATAATATATTTCAAGTAAAATAAATAATATATTTCAAAGTAAAATAAATAATATATTTTTAAGTTAAATAAACATTACATTTCAAAGTAAAATAAGTAATATATTTCAAAGTAAAATACATAATATATTTCAAAGCAAAATTAATTATGTGTTTCAAAGTAAAATAAACAATACATTAAAAAGTAAAATAAATAATACATGTCTAAGTAAAATAAATAATATATTTCAAAGTAAAATAAATAATATATTTCAAAGTAAAATAAATAATATATGACAAAGGAAAATAAATAATATATTTCAAAGTAAAATAAATAATATATTTCAAAGTAAAATAGATAATATATTTCAAAGTAAAATAAATAATATATGACAAAGTAAAATAAATAATATATTTCAAAGTAAAATAAATAATATATGACAAAGTAAAATAAATAATATATTTCAAAGTAAAATAAATAATATATTTCAAAAGACAATAAATAATATATTTCAAAGTAAAATAAATAATATATTTCAAAGTAAAATAAATAATATATTTAAAGTAAAATAGATAATATATTTAAAAGTAAAACACATAATATATTTAAAAGTAAAATAAATAATATATTTCAAAGTAAAATACATAATATATTTAAAAGTAAAATAAATAATATATTTCAAGTAAATAAATAAAATATTTCAAAGTAAAATAAATAATATACTTCAAAGTAAAATAAATAATATATGACAAAGTAAAATAAATAATATATTTCAAAGTAACATTAATAATATATGACAAATAAAATAAATAATATATAATAAAGTAAAACAAATAATATTTTTCAAAGTAAAATAAATAATATATGACAAAGTAAAATAAATAATATATTTCAAAGTAAAATAAACAATATATTTCAAAGTAAAATAAATAATATATTTCTAAGCAAAATAAATAATATATTTCAAAGTAAAATAAATAATATATTTCAAAGTAAAATAAATAATATAATCAAAGTAAAATTAATGATATATTGCAAAGTAAAATAAATTATATATTTCAAGTAAAATAAATAATATATTTCAAAGTAAAATAAATAATATATTTCAAAGTAAAATAAATAATATATTTCAAAGTAAAATAAATAATATATTTCAAAGTAAAAAAAAGATTACATTTCAAAGTAAACTAAATAATATATTTCAAAGTAAAATAAATAATATATTTCAAAGTAAAATAAATAATATATTTCAAAGTAAAATAAATAATATAATTCAAAGTAAAGTAAATAATATATTTCAAGTAAAATAAATAATATATTTCAAAGTAAAATAAATAATATATTTCAAAGTAAAATAAATAATATATTTTAAAGTAAAATAAATAATATATTTCAAACAAAGTAAATAATATATTTCTAAGTAAAATAAATAATATATTTCAAAGTAAAATAAATAATATATTTCAAAGTAAAATAAATAATATATTTCAAAGCAAAATTAATTATATGTTTCAAAGTAAAATAAATAATATATTTCAAAGTAAAATAAATAATATATTTCAAAGTAATATAAATAATATATTTCAAGTAAACTAAATAATATGTTTAAAAGTAAAATAAATAATATATTTCAAAGCAAAATTAATTATATGTTTCAAAGTAAAATAAACAATACATTTCAAAGTAAAATAAATAATATATTTCAAATGAAATAAATAAAATATTTCAAAGTAAAATAAATAATATATGACATGGTAAAATAAATAATATATTTCAAAGATAAATAAATAATATATTTCAAAGCAAAATCATTATATGTTTCACAGTTAAAAAAACAATACATTTCAAATTAAAATAAATAATATATTTCAAAGTAAAATAAATAATATATTTCAAAGTAAAATAAATAATACATGACAAAGTAAAATAAATAATATATTTCAAAGTAAAATAAATAATATATTTCAAAGTAAAATAAATAATATATTTCTAAGTAAAATAAATAATATATTACAAAGTAAAATAAATAATATATTTCAAAGTAAAATAAGTAATATATTTCAAAGTAAAATAAATAATATATTTCAAAGTAAAATAAATAATATATTTCAAAGTAAAAAAAATTATATATTTCAAAGTAAAATAAATAATATATTTCAAGGTAAAATAAATAATATATTTACAAGTAAAATAATGATATATTTCAAAGTAAAATGAATAATATATTTCAAGTAAAATAAATAATATATTTCAAAGTAAAATAAATAATATATTTTTAAGTAAAATAAATAATATGTTTCAAAGTAAAATAAATAATATATTTAAAGTAAAATAAATAATTCATTCCAAAGTAAAATAAATAATATATATCAAGTAAAATAAATAATATATGACAAAGTAAAATAAATAATATATTTCAAGTAAAATAATAATACATTCCAAAGTAAAATAAATAATATATTTCAAGTAAAATAAATAACACAATCCAAAGTAAAATGAATAATATATTCCAAAGTAAAATAAATAATATATTTCAAAGAAAAATAAATAATATATTTCAAAGTAAAATAAATGAGTTATGGCAAAGTAAAATAAATAATATATTTCAAGTAAAATAAATAATACATTCCAAAGTAAAATAAATAATATGTTTCAAAGTAAAATAAATAATATATGAAAAACTAAAAATAAATAATATATTTCGAATTAAAAAAAACATTACATTTCAAAGTAAAATAAATATCATATTTCAAAGTAAAACAAATAATATATTTCAAAGTAAAATAAATAATATATTTCAAAGTAAAATACATAATATATTTAAAAGTAAAATAAATAATATATTTCAAAGCAAAATTTATAGTATATTTCAAAGTGAAATAAACAATACATTTCAAAGTAAAATATAAAATATATTTCAAAGTAAAATAAATAATATATTTCAAAGTAAAATAAATAATATATTTCAAAGTAAAATAAATAATATATTTACAAGTAAAATAATAATATATTTCAAAGTAAAATAAATAATATATTTCAAGTAAAATAAATAATATATTTCAAAGTAAAATTAATAATATATTTCTAAGTAAAATAAATAATATATTTCAAAGTAAAATAAATAATATATTTTGAGTAAAATAAATAATATGTTTAAAAGTAAAATAAATAATATATTTAAAGTAAAATAAATAATACATTCCAAAGTAAAATAAATCATATATATCAAGTAAAATAAATAATATATGACAATTAAATAAATAATATATTTCAAGTAAAATAATAATACATTCCAAAGTAAAATAAATAATATATTTCAAGTAAAATATATAATACATTCCAAAGTAAAATAAATAATATATTTCAAGTAAAATAAATAACACAATCCAAAGTAAAATGAATAATACATTCCAAAGTAAAATAAATAATATATTTCTAAGAAAAATAAATAATATATTTCAAAGTAAAATAAATGATATATTGCAAAGTAAAATAAATAATATATTTCAAGTAAAATAAATAATACATTCCCAAGTAAAATAAATAATATGTTTCAAAGTAAAATAAATAATATATGAAAAAGTAAAATAAATAATATATTTCAAATTAAAAAAAAGATTACATTTCAAAGTAAAATAAATAATATATTTCAAAGTAAAATAAATAATATATTTCAAAGTAAAATAAATAATATATTTCAAAGTAAAATAAATAATATATGACAAAGTAAAATAAATAATATATTTCAAAGCGAAATTTATAATATATTTCAAAGTAAAATAAACAATACATTTCAAAGTAAAATATAAAATATATATCCAAGTAAAATAAATAATATATTTCAAAGTAAAATAAATAATATATTTCAAAGTAAAATAAATAATATATTTACAAGTAAAATAATTATATATTTCAAAGTAAAATAAATAATATATTTCAAGTAAAATAAATAATATATTTCAAAGTAAAATAAATAATATATTTCTAAGTAAAATAAATAATATGTTTCAAAGTAAAATAAATAATATATTTAAAGTAAAATAAATAACACATTCCAAAGTAAAATAAATAATATATTTCAAGTAAAATAAATAATATATGACAAAGTAAAATAAATAATATATTTCAAGTAAAATAAATAATACATTCCAAAGTAAAATAAATTATATATTTCAAGTAAAATAAATAATACAATCCAAAGTAAAATAAATAATATATTTCAAAGTAAAATAAATAATATATTTCAAGTAAAATAAATAATACATTCCAAAGTAAAATAAATAATATATTTCAAAGTAAAATAAATAATATATGAAAAAGTAAAATAAATAATATATTTCAAAGTAAAATAAACATTACATTTCAAAGTAAAATAAATAATATATTTCAAAGTAAAATAAATAATATATTTCAAAGTAAAATAAATAATATATTTCAAAGTAAAATAAATTATATATGACAAAGTAAAATAAATAATATATTTCAAAGCAAAATTTATAATATATTTTAAAGTAAAATAAACAATACATTTCAAAGTAAAATATAAAATATATTTCAAAGTAAAATAAATAATATATTTCAAATAAAATAAATAATATATGACAAAGTAAAATAAATAATATATTTCAAAGTAAAATAAATAATATATTTCAAAGTAAAATAAATAATATATTTCAAAGTAAAATAAACAATACATTTCAAAGTAAAATAAATAATATATTTCAAAGTAAAATAAATAATATATTTCAAAGTAAAATAAATAATATATTTCAAAGTAAAATAAATAATATATGACAAAGTAAACATGTTTTGCATTGTACAAAATGTATGCAAAAGTAAATAAAATTAATTTACTAATTATATTATCAGGAGTTATGCTTAATAGAACCGGTCATATTTCGCTAAGCATTTTCTTCTTTACATATGTAAAATTACTGATAAGCCTGGGTACATTTTAATACTAAAGCTTTTTTTTAATTACTTGTTAATGAACAGAACTATGAACACTTAAACACAGGGATGTGTTGCTTTGATTATTTGTCACAGAAATAAATAACATATCTCAAAGTAAAATAAATAATATATTACAAAGTAAAATAAACTTTATGTGTCAAAGTAAAATAAATAATATATTTAAAAGTAAAATAAATAATATATTTCAAAGTAAAATAAATAATATATTTACAAGTAAAATAAATTATATATTCTAAAGTAAAATAATATATTTTGAAGTAAAATAAATAATATATTTCAAAGTAAAATAAATAATATATTTCAAAGTAAATTAAATAATATATTTCAAAGTAAAATAAATAATATATTTCAAAGTAAAAAAATAATATATTTCAAAGTAAAATAAATAATATATTTCGAAGTAAAATTAAACAATATATTTCAAAGTAAAATAGACAATATATTTCAAAGTAAATCATTAATATATTTCAGAGTAAAATAAATAATATATTTAAAAGTAAAAGCATATGTGTGTTTGTCAATTGTTTATTTTTTTTATTTCAATTTTTCAAGTATAAAATTAACTTTTCTCTTGTTTATAATGTTTTTGTTTTTGTTTTGTCTTCTTACTAAAATTTACGTTAAAATATATTTGAACTGATAATGTAGTAAATTCTCTCGTTTCTTAACAGTGAGCGGTATATAATTCTAGACTATTGCAATACATTTATTTGGGACAAACAAATGGGTTTGAGTAAGAAAAAGTGTTAAATACTTTAGTTAAAAAGTTTTTTTATAATTTTACTTATTTACTTTACTAATAAGTGATTATTAGTTAGTAAAAATTATTCTTTGATACATTTTGGATTAATATATCAAAAGAAAAACATGCAATAACAATTGTATATTCAAAAATAAATATGGACGATCAGTTTCCTACAAAAACTTTATGGATGATGTTTTCAATTTAAAAATGGGAGAGTAATTGTTTTAACAATCGTTATTATGTATCTGAAATGGATGGTCACATTCAATGCTGCCAAGACTAAACTGGTTTCCTTCCATAATTACAAGAAACCTTCTCTGCCACCAATAGCCATGGCCAGTGACTCCCTGTCTGAGAGTACATCTTTAAAACTGCTTGGCCTAACGTTTACAGGAAACATGAGCTGGAACAATTATATTGAATACATTGCTAGGGCCGCTGCGGAAAAGGTAGGCTCTCTCTACCGTGCTAAACAACTACTGACACCTGAAAGTCTCCTGTACCTCTATAAGACCACCATTCGCCCATGTATCGAGTATTGTTGTCACATTTGGGCTGGTGCATCTGCTGAAAGTCTCTTGCTCCTAGACAAGGTTCAAAAGAGAGTCGTCAATCTGATAGGCCCTGAAATGTCATCTAAGTTTCAGCCTCTGTCCCATCGACGAAACGTTGCATCCCTCTGCCTGTTCTACAAGTATTTTAATGGTGAATGCTCTTACGAACTGCAGACACTTGTGCCCCCACTACGTAGACACCCTCGACAAATCCGACAGGCAGCTAAATCCCACCTCCACACAGTAGAGATCCCTAGATATGAAAGATCTTTCTACTCCTGTAGTTTCTTCCCCAAAACCGCTAGACTCTGGAATTCCATTTCAGGTCCCTGCTTCACTAACTGTACTGACATGCAGAAGTTCAAGTGTAACGTGAACCGACATCTTGCTGCCCAAATCCCAACATAGTGCCCCAGCCGTTGCTGCCCCTGATAGTAGCCCCCTACACCAAAGTGGCAATGTGCCTTGTTTGGGGTGAAAATATAATAAAAAGAAAAATAATAAGACTTAATTTTTGTCAACTATTCGAATTTTAAAGATTTTAGTTGTCCATGTTTGAGAAGTCCTGGTTTTAGCTTAGTGCAAGTATAAACATTATTAAACAATCTAAACAACAACAACTGCTAAGGTGTTTAGCATAATCCATCCGAAGCAAAATTTTCTTTATTTAGATGGGCAGATGTTATGTTAGTCTTACTGCGTTTTGATTTTGATTTCAACAAAGTTCGGACGATGAAACCTCCGACTTTCAGTAATCTTGTATCTTGTCGAACTTTTCTGTGAAACTCATAAATCTGCATTTTCCTTCGAACTGAAAACTTTAATAACTATATCCGAGTATATGTTCTAGTTCTCCTAACACCCGAGGTTCAATATGTTTACGATTGAGCCGAATTCGAGTAAATATAATCATATAATTATATTGTGGAGAATTAAGCTTACTTTGGGGAGAAAAACAAGAATATTCTCATTCACTCCATTGTGAATCTAGATCAGTGGCCTTCGACCTTTTTTTACTCATGACACGCTTTTCACTTATTTTATTTTTCACTCATATAAATTTGGAGGTTTTAATAAACAAAGAAATAGTACATAATTAAGCTCTATTTTAAAATGAAAACTAATTTAATACAAATAAAGTATTCTACAACAATTACGATAATTATAATAATGATATTAATAATAATAATAACAACAACAACAATAATAATTATAATAATAATAATAATAATAATAATAATAATAATAATAATAATAATAATAATAATAATGAAAATTAGTAATTATAATAATCACAAATATAATGGTAATAATTCTTTACTAATATCTGGTATACCTATATTGAAATGTTTCTCCTATGATCAAGCCGACAAATATCATAACTCTTCAGGCAGTTGAATTCTTTGTAGCATTTCTGTACACTAGTTAAACGTTTTGATGAACAGGTAAAATGGAATGTGTGAGAAAAACGAGATAGGCATATATAGTGATGCTGTTCGGTCCATTGATGTTAATGATAATCAAATATCACCTCTTCACTACAATCTGTTCACGAGTCTTACTGCTTTACTGTGATACAGGTGTTGCTTTCAGATAAATCGTTGGAGGATCGAACTTTCTACTCAGAATACGTTTTCATGGAACCTTCAGGAACAACCGAACATTAAAGATAGCTGCCTTCTCATACGAACGTAGTAATAATGCGAAAAGTAATTTAGTAGACCGTCAAAATGAATGGCAGGATATGAGGAATGAAAGCAATTAATCAATGCAAAGACACAAAAACATACAAAATCAATTACAATTAAACAAGAGAAGAGATTACAATAAATAAAAATATAAGTAGAAAGCAAATAAACTTGGACTGCCAAACTTTTCGCTCGATTATTTGCGATGAACTCTGAGAGTGACGAGATATCATGTTTTTTATTTTTGTTTATAGAGACAAAATATAGAACGTCGAGGTCAAACTCTTGATAGAAAGTAGTGTAATATTGTCGGAGTCCGACCCAATAAATATATAATATACACTCACTTGTCAGAAACTACGTTCATAGAATTTGTTTGAATAAAAAAAATAAGAATAAAATACCAAATTCGAGATTCACTTTCTACTGTCCTTAATTAAGTGGAAGATAGATAAAAGGGGCTGTATCTTTATTATTTATATATATATATATATATATATATATATATATATATATATATATATATATATATATATAATTCTAAGATGATTAAATGTTTGATTACTCGGAAAATTTAAATTTTAAACATACCTTTATTATTAAAATAAAATAAGGCAAAACACCATTTTCATTGCGTATGGATGTGAAATGTGAACTGTTACATATTAGGTACTTTACATCAGAAGACATTTACTTAACTAGTATGAATTCTTACAAAAATTACAATGAGTATATGATAACTCAGAACGGTAAAACAAAATCGTTACTAGGCTTGAATGAGAGAAGCGTGAAAAGGCGAAGACAACAGATTATACGGTAGACAAAAGTCGAACAGTGATAAATCATGCCTCGTTTTCGAGAGAGATAAAACGAAGGTTTACACTCAGCCTATTTTGGGAGCGAAACACGGCCAGGGTGACCAGGGTGTATAATAATCTAAAGCGAATGTTGCCGATATTGTGTTCGTTTTCGCCATTTATTTAAGAAATTTCAGTTTAAAAAATAAATAACTAGATAATTTAAAATTATTGTCGCCCGCTATAAGTACAATCTCCCCAAATAAAATTTTGAGGAAAACTCAGCAGTCTTCTTCTTATGTCTTTAATGCATGAAAAACTTTATTCTCCCCAGTCAAACGGATTAACTTTATGAAGCGAATACAAAGGCCAACATGTATAAACACGCGAATGTCTGTATAAAGAGACTTAATTGATTTAATCATAACTCGTCAATAAAATTTTTTACACGAACAACGGTCATAGCATGCTTTTATAATGAGTTCCAATTTACAAACGCACTATTAGACGCTTTGTTCATATCGATTGGAAAAGATCTGTGGAATAACTTCGTATAAGGTTTTGTTTTGGTGTATTCTTTTGCCGAAGAACACAGAAACTGATGAACAGGAAATTGGACAAAAAAGGTTTAAGTTCGGGTTAGAGGAACAGAAAATTAAAAATAAATAAATATCAGTAATTCTATAGATTATAGTTATAATTTCCTATTAACCTAGCGGGGCTTGGGGATGCTGCTAGTACATACTCTTTATGCTTTGGCCGTTTTTGCATTTTCTTTATATTATTTCTTTTTGAGTCAGCCTAGAGTCTCGCTGGAAAAGTTCAGTATCGCAATTATGACGTAACCATGCGAATAGCTATCATTTTTTTCTTTCTCCATATTCTAAAATGCTCGCGAATTATTTCCCCCACTCACACCCAATCGCCGGCGAAATTGACGACAATTGTACACCAAGTAGATTTCTTGTACTTGGCGCACTTTTTTACTTTCCATTCCCAAAGGGTTGGATCGTTTTTTTTTCTGCTCCGTAATTTCCTAGGCAAGAATGTAGCCACTGAGAAAATAAGCACCGCGACCTTTTTTTATTATTGTTGTCATAGACGACCTGGAATTCTAACGCATGGCAATTCAAATCTATTCTCCGCCTCAAAACTTGTCTTTAATTCGTAACCCTCTGCGATACAAGTCATCACCGATCATAGAAAAAAGTTCAAGCTTAAATATAACGTTTAATAACACTACCCACAATATTGAGGGTTGACAATGGTAAAGTGAATACAGTTGAATATGGACGACTTGGTGCGCTTGAGTTATGCCATTTCTGTAAGTCTACATTTATTATTGGCCACTTTTTCGTGGTCACTCCCGTGAGAAAGTGATTATATCTTGAAGAACACTACCGACAAAATAGGATAACATTTAAAATATTAATTTGACACGTTGTCCTACAAGCATTAAGAATCATACGGCATTTAATTATTTTTAAATTACATCAGTACAATTTTAGAGAGAAATAGTAAGACGGAAAATGTGGTGAAATTAACATCCTGCACATTTCATGTTTTGACCAAAGTCACTTTTAATGAGAGAAAACAGTTAACTGTTTTTTGTACCCATTTTATTCCGCGATGAGTTACTCTTTGAACCGTATGCACTTGATAAGCGTAACATGATAATCCATTCAGAATCTGGTATTCGTTTTATCGTCTACATATCACAATTGGTTAAGATTTGCAAATAAAATGCAATTCTTTTTCCAATAAGATAGCGCTGCATACTACATGTCGTACTGATCACTGACACGAGTATATGACAAGTTTCCGAAAGAGAGAACAATATGTAAAGGGTTATGGCCACCACATTTCTCAGACTTGTCATAATGTGATTTTTATCTGTAGGGAGTTTAGAACAAAATGTTTATGCAAATAATCCTCACAATCTAGACCAACTAAAGGAGAACATTACCAACGCTATCAGGGGAATCACAAGAGAGGATCTACATGCAGTATCTGCAAACGTTGCTAAACGTGCCAAGAAATGCATATACATCAATGGGGGAGCGCTTCGAGCATATTTTATAAAACTACAGGTAATCTAAACAATGATAATGTATTTTTAGTCCTCCGCAAGGTTTTGCACATTGAGATTATGTTTGCCTTGGTGTTTTGTTAACACTCTATGCCAATCCCAGCATTATTACCGTTGAGCAAAAATAATCAATTTAAAATCATCTGATAATTCTGCTAGCCTAAAACTTGTTACATTGCTTGCTTATGAGACATACAAACATTAAATAATTTTCGCTTTCTCGCATAGCCGAATTCTAACAGGCCCATCTTTTAGGAATCAGTAATGTTTTGAGACTGAATAGTTTTATTAGTAACTTAACTGTTTCCGCGAAATAAAAATCCGTAATCTTATAAGGTAGAATGTATTTTATAAACTTACTGTGTACAAAGCTGTACTTGCCCGGAAGAGTCACGAAGAAAAATCAGACATGAACATCGGTTAGAATGGTAATTTGTATTGAAACAAAACAGAACATATATTTTATAATTAGGTGGTTTGTTTATTTACCTGCATTGCGGGAAAACGAGATAAAATTTTGTTTAATTAAGTTCCTCAAAATAAGGTAAAAACATTGCATTTCCGCTGTCGGTAATCGTAAATAAGGACTCTGACAGACATATGCACGGAATTGGAGTTTACATTCGTAATACCCTTCCCTTGACTAGAGAAACAAACATAGAATCGGACGATCAAGCCTTTATGTGCTTTAGATTTAACATGCAACACAAGATTAGCTACTTTTATTTTCTCTACTGCTCTCCTTCGACCCAGGACTGCACCATAATAAACAAAGTCTCTGACAGCATAGACACACCACTCTCCCTCGACACTAGCGCACAAGTAGATGTATTTGGTGATTTTAATGCCCACCACAAAAACTGGCTTTGATGCTCTACTTACACAGACGCAGCGGGCAGCACAACACATAACTTCTCGATATCTAACTCCCTATCACAAATGGTTACGTTTCCAACCCGTTTCCCTGACCAACAAGAACAACACGCATCACTTCTAGATCTGTTTTTGACCACAGTTCCCGATGATTGTATAACGAATGCCGACAGCCCACTGGTAACGCTGATCATGCAGTGATAATGGTTGAAATCGCCCTAAACTGAAGAGCCAGTGCTCAAAACAAAGAGATATTATAAAACGGCTAACTCGGAAGCCATCAGATATCTTATCAGAGATGCCCCATGTGAAAATATTTTTCTCTTCCTGCCGAATAGTGCGCAAATGAGACCACTGAATGGTTCAAAACAGCAATTGAAGCGCATGTTCCCATGCAGAAATTTTATAGCAAGCCCCACTCTCCCCAATGGTTTACTTCGTCTTGCGCAACTTGCCATTGCTCAAAGCAGCATGCGTACCGCAGATTTAACCGACATAAGTCCAGTTCAAACAGAGAGAAGTATATAGAAGTTATAAGTAACGTTAAGAAAGAAATAGAGACAGTTAAGAGAAAAATTACTGAAACCACTAAAAATCGGATCGAAGCACAAAAATTAGAAACTCGTGAATTCTGGAAAATCTACAACAGTGTAGTAAATAATAGGCAATCAACAATTCCCCCACTAACCAACAATCACGAGGTTGTTTGCTCAGCAACCGAAAAGGCTAACATGCTTGTCAGTCGGTTTGCCTCAAACTCCACACTGGACCCTCTCAACCACGCCCTACCTGACTTTCCTATGCGGACAGACGCCAGGCTAGACGATCTGAAAATCACACCTGCTCAGGTGCATGCTATCATAAAAACCTTAAGACTTCAAAAGCATGTGGACCCGATCTCATCCCAGCTGTGCTATTAAAAAGTGCTCAGCCGAAGTAGCTCCAGTTCTCTCCAAACTCTACAACAAATACCTTAATAAATATTTCTTTCTGGGCTGTTGGAAAACTGTTTCTTTGGAATTCTGACGAAAGAATGGACCCATTAAATTATCGCTCCATTAGCCTCCTCCCACTTTTTGCCAAAATATTTGAGACCTTAATTAACCATGCTCTAGTTCATCACCTTACAGATGCTAAACTTCTGACTGACAAACAATATGAATTTAGACAAGCCCGTTCCACAGCAGACATCCTAACTGTAATCTCTGAACGTATATACCATTCGCTGGACAAAGCCGGAAGAGCACAACGGTAGCTCTAGATATATCTAAGGCTTTTGACAGGGTATGGCATGAGGGTCTCCTCAGGAAAATTAGATCATACGGTATCACAGATCGAATACTAAACATAATTAAATCCTTCTTAGATAAGAGAAACATTCAGGATGGTCTCGACCGTCGTACATCTAAATAATATGATATAAATGCGAGAGTGCCCCAAGGGTCTATCCTTAGACCTCTGTTGTTCCTAATATTCATAAATGACCTCCTCGACAATTTGCCTCTGAGATGGATATATATGCTGATGACACCACGCTCTATAACAGCCACGACAGGGAAACAAATGAACACATAGCTAAAGAAATGGCTGAAACACTAGAGGATGACCTAATCTGTAGTGGAATGGGGACAAAAATGGATGGTCACATTCAATGCTGCCAAGACTAAACTAGTTTCCTTCAATAATTACAAGAAACCTTCTCTACCACTAATATCAATGGCCAGTGACTCTTTATCTGAGAGTACATCTTTCAAATTTCTTGGCCTAACGTTCACAGGAAACAAGAATTTGAACAATTACATTGAAAGCATTGCCAGGGCCGCTGCAAAGAAGGTAGGCTCTCTCTACCCTGCTAGAAAACTACTAGCACTCGAAAGTATCCCGTACCTCTATAAGGTCACCATTCGCCAATGTATTGAGTATTGCTGTCACATTTGGGCTGGTGCATCTGCTACTAGTCTCTCGCTCCTAGACAAGGTTCAAAAGAGAGTCTTCAATCTGATAGGCCCTAAACTGGCATCTACGCTTCAGCCTCTGTCCCATCAACGAAATGTAGCATGCCTCTGTCAAGTATTTTAATGGATAATGCTCTGACGAACTGTAAGCACTTGTGCCCTAACGACGTAAACACCCTCGACAAATCCAACAAGCAGCTAAATCCCACCCCCACACAATTAGTACAGTGATTGTAATTTAAAGTTCAGCGCTTCTAGCTGACATCCAGAGGATCCCTAATACATTTTATATAACGCCACATATCCCTCGATGAGATTGAAGGCTATAAACATAGCGTAACATTTCTCTGTATTTGTCTCTTACACTTTGTCAGATTTAATCATGCTATATACATACTTTATCCGTATATGCAAGAAAATGAATACATAAAATGTAGAATTAAGATTATAAAAGCCAATACGATGTTATAGGATGGCAACCTATGAAAGTTTTCAACAATATGTGTATTCTTTTAAACACGTTTCTGTAGTAAAATATTTTCTAATTAATTTGTCCAGAACAATGGGAAAAATGTGGGGAGTATAAATGTCTAAAACATTGAATATTTAAATGCGTAATGAATAAACGCCATACATCAGAAACACCGAGCGTAGTAGGTGGGTCTTAGTTTCGGCAGTATTATAAATCTTGCATTGCTCAATTTTTCCTGTAGTCATCAAATTCCATTATCCTGCTAACAAAACGGGATATTATTGATATTTCCTGGGTCAAAATCCATCCATATGCCACTTACCATGGCCAGTGTTTGTCTTTGAAGTGATATTTGTTGTTTAGTTCCTTACAGTAAGTGTATACGGCATAATGACATTGATACCGCCGTTCTCATCAGATCATGGAAGTTAAGCAGAATGGAGCTTGGTCAGTAACAGTTAGGTGACCAATTTCGGAATTCCAGGCGTTGTATGTAGAAGGATATCCACCCCTTCCTGCAAGAGTTGCAAAATCCTAACGTCGCCATCTCCCCTTAAGGAAATGTACATACGACTGGTGACCGCTTGTGAATTTTATACTTCTATGGAGGAAGCCGGTTAAACTCGCATAGCTTTAGTGCTGTTTTCATTCTATTTTTACAGTGAGTAGCTTCAAGTATCGTATGGAGAAGTTTCGAAAAAATACACGAATTTAGCAATATTTATATTTCTTTGATGCATGCTGAAGTGTGTGAGAATGCTCAATCGTAAATTCCATTATGGCCGGCATACATCATTGGTGTTAAATACCAACTGTTAAAAATGGAGTATTTTAAAGTGTGAGTTAAAGCCACAAAAGACGGGTAAACTTAGCACCATGAAGATTCAAATACTTGAGATTTGCAATAAATGTGAAACTAAAAGTATACTACACCAACCTTTTGCACTTATTAGAGTATCAAAATATTTCAGTTAATGAACATGTGACACCAGCCATAATATAGCATTTAATTTATGCATGCTTGTAACCCAGACTACGGCACAGTTTCCAATTTATGTTTCTTTTATATTCGCATATTTGTATATTTTAAATATTGACAATTATTTAGAATTATGCCTGCACTTAATTGTTTGTTGTCACATGTCAATCTTTAAATGATGGACTTATATATTTGTGAATTTTTTCATCACAGCTCCCTTTATTTTTTTCCTTTATAACTATTTCCCTATTTATATATCGAGCTTTCATTTCCTCTATATTTCCAGTTGTTTAAGCAGAAAGTTATTTCTTTTTAAAACTATAAATTAAACTTAATTAAATGGTATTGCAGGAACAACGCGTTCAACCGTCTTGATTGTAACGACTCACCCCCTTTAGAAAATGTTTGACTATGTTCTTTGGTGTGAATTTAGAAATTTGAAGGAATATGAGGCAAGCGAAGAGGGGGATAGGCTGAGGACGATGATGAAAATATATTGCCCAGGGTAGTGTTTTATTATCGGTATGAATTGAAAAAAAAATGGTAGCCCAGGGTCGTCTTTTTCGATTATGTTCGATGAAGGAAAAATATTTTCCGACTGTTCTTTCACATTTCGTCTTTAAGTCCAAATGAAGGTCGAGTTGCGGTTCATCTTGTTGCCGGCAGTCCCATCTTATGTGTTTCCCAGGACGCCCTCAAGCGATGTTTGTTAACTATTCTCTCAGCATCACTAGTGCCCGCTTCCAGGCTTTATTCCGTCTCCCTGGGCCCGGCACTCTACAACAAAAACATTCGCAACTCTTTGCTAAACTGACACACTCGCATCAAATCTGCGTTCGATGACGGGGAGGAAACACAATCATATTCCTACACAGAATAAATAAATATGTGCGATTCTTTTGCAAAATTTCTCTTTAAAATATATACTTGTATAAATTTTTTTTGTGTGTGTATTGATATTCATATTAAAAACCCTCTTTTCTATTAGTATTTATTTGCTTTCCACCAAAGCAAAATGTGACACGAGGTCGTTTTTAATGTGAGGTAAAACAAGCGCCTCGAAAAAAAGGCAAAAAGGACACTCTGATTGGGACAAAAAATAATAAGTTTCCCAGTATAGAGAGTTCCCCCCATTGACTGGGATACATTACCTTAAGTGCAGCATCTGCAGAACAGATACTACACGAAGGCCAAGAACAATAGTTTGTTGTATTCATTTGCTTCCCCACTGGGAAAATTAGGCACAAGGCCGTTTTTTTAATGTGGAGAGAGAGGGAGGGGAGGGAAAAGGGGGACCATCTTCCGAGAGGTGGGAAATGGGAGCTGGATAGTAACTGTTGGTATGAAGGGTTACCCCTACATTGACCAAGGTCTGATATGTGGGGTTACCCCCACATATGGTCTTTGCTTGCAGTATCTGTCGGAACAGATACTACACTTTGATCACAGCCCGAAGGCCAAGTGTATTTATTTGCTTCCCCACTGAGCAAATTAGGCACAAGGCCGTTTTTTAATGTGGAGAGAGAGGGAGGGGGAGGGAAAAGGGCCCAGCTCCCAAGAGGTGGGAAATGGGAGCTGGATAGTAACTGTTGGTCTGTAGGTTGATCACTACATCGACCATAGTCTGATATGCGGGGCTACCCCCACATATGGCCCTTGCCTGCAGTATCTGTCGGAACAGACACTACACTTTAATCTTATCGCCCGAGGCCACAGAGATCCGGGGGCCGAGAACAATAGTTTGTTTAGTGTTTCCCCCAGCCCTGGCATTATCTACTGCCAGAGTCTCATTTGGGGTACAAAGCACTTAGCCACAATGCCAGTAGGAGGAAGTGGGGTCGAGGGTCATTCTAAATTCTAGCTAGGTTTTTGAAGACTTTATTAAGATCCCTACACTAAGACACTATCACCATAATACCTCATTCTTACAATGGAGTGTATCAACTTAAAATCTCCCCAGCGTATGTGACGGTTTTATTTACAGGATCTGAAAAAATTATTTACACAACAACAACAAAAAAAACAAAAAAAACAACAACAATTATATACAAACAGAAAGATATTTTTTGAAATAAATGAGAGATGATATGGTGGGGAGGGGGGAATAAGATACGCCCCAAAAAGAAAGAAAACGAAAATAACTAAACAAAATGCCTATGGGAGGGGGCTAGTAAGGCATCTTCCCAACCTATTTTTAAATATGGAGCGCCCACTGTCTTCCGGCCCCGAAGGTCGAAAGCAAGCAGGGCGTTCCCTAATGGGGAGTGCGGGACCTAGGGACAATATTTCGAAAACAAATTAGATAGGGATGGGCAACATAGGGAATAGACGGCGTCTTCCAAGATAAATGTATGTATAGGGGCGACAGACCGGAGACAAAACAAAGGGTGGAGTGGGCATCTTTGGAACCTCTTCTAGTGCCGATAAAAATAAATTCGGGACCAGGATCAACTATCATACTTGCTCTAGTCTAGCACCTAATAAAGTATTTTCCACTCGAAGTGGTTAAGACCTAACTAACCCTACTATATAAAAAAAAAACTTTGCTCGGGGCTGGGTTCCGTAGAACATTAGCACCGCCAGACCTATATTACTAGGGTGGGAAAACAAACTCAAACCTAGCGCCTCGTCGGATGCAATAGCCAGTGTTGTGTACCCATCTTCTATCAAAGTCTATGCGATGCAATCTTTTCCAATCGCATCTGATCTTTACTTTAAGCTGATGATTAATGTAAGCAACCAGATCCCGATCCGAAAGAGATTCAAGCCCATAGACAATGTTAAGACGTGTAACCCACGTCACTAACCTAGCTACAGTTAGGATCGCGAGAAACACCAACCGTTTCTCCCCAGTAAACGGCGGGTCCATGTTGTCGACGACGTACGCCAAATAAAGTGGCACCACCGGTACGGAGTTGATGCGAGCCGTTACCTCTCCGACGTACTCACAGAGCCCCCGAACTCCGCTTCAAAGACAAAAGGCATGATCCCTCGTTTCATCCTCGTCCTCATCGCAGCGGGGACAATATGGAACATATTCATCCTTATTGCAGTCCCTGGCAAGCACGCCAAAAAGTGGCAGCGCATTTCGGACAACCCTCCATGTTATTGAAAACTCTGAATTCTCTAAAAATCTTCTGGCTGGTGCCAAATTCCACTGACAGAGGACCTCCTTCCTCGACATGTGCAGCCATTCAACCAACGACTTTTTTGCGGTCCTCACTACTAAATCCCGATATAACCTCCTCCTAGGCCGTTCAAGGTCACTGGACTCCGGCAATGCCCTAAGGGCGGCTTGGCATTCGGAGAGGAATCGCTGTTTCCCCACCGGTCTTCTGCGACTCAGCTGCAGGGGAGAATATCAGCCGTGGAAAAGCTTGCTCCACAACTGGTACCCAGTGCAGTTCCTCAAGCAGTGTCCGACTCAGGAACACCAATCTTTTCTGTGAACTTATGACTTAACAAGTCAGGCATTCCTCAGCCTCCCACACTGAGTTTTGCGTACAGACCTGTCTACGGACATACGGCTTTCCCCCTTTACAAAGAAGTTGCTCCAAAGATTTACAGCGGTCTGCAGACAGAAGAAGTATTGACAAGTGGTAAAGGATCAGCGGAAAACGTAAGTTTGGCACGCCTCCGCACGACCCGTCAATGATAGCCACTGCGAATCCAAATCCTTACTGACGATTCGACCTTCGTCTGTACTTCCGACCAATTTTTGTCCAGCTGGAGTCTAGGCCCGAACCACACACTGAGAATCCTTACCGGGCCACCCGTCCAGCCGAACTCACCTGCAAGCGAGTTTACCCAGGTCCAGGCACCCAACCGCAGGCCAACGGACTTGCCGCGATTGACTACGGCCCCTGTGACCTTTTATTACTCAGCGACCGCCTCAATCACCGCTTCAATATCGATCCTTCGCCCAACGAAAACGGTAACATCATCAGCGAACGCCGCCAGGTAGAGCTATGCCGCGCAGGACTGGTCTAGCCACCTCCACCCTTAGTTTGCGAAGGAAGGGCTCCAACGCCAGGACATACAACAGAGATGACAGCGGACAACCCTAGCGCACCGATGGAGAGACTTCAAAGGACTCCGACAACCTACCATTAACTTGTACTGCTATCGCGGGATGACGATACAGAACGGAGATCCACTTGCGGAAGTCCGGACCAAAGCCGGCGGTCTCCATAACAGATTCCAAGCAACTATGGTCGACCCTATCGAACGCTTTGCACTGATCTAAATTGATCAGCGCGGCTCTTGTGTCGTCTTCTAACCCCTCTATGATCGTACGCACTAAGTACAAGTTGTTTTGAATCGATCTGCCCTTCACAGAACGAGTCTCATCCGGTTCGGCCAAGTCGCCGATAACAACCTGCAGTCGGTTTGCAAGAACGCGGGACAAAGTTTTCAACTCTGTGTTTAGCAGAATGATGGGCCTATAAGCATCTGAATCATCCCCACCATGCTGCTCTCTTTGCTTCAGAAGTGTGACAACTCCTTTGGTTACATGCAAACCAATAGTTAAACACACCCGTCAGAAGAGGAATAAATATAGGCGACAATCTCAAATACAGTTCGTAGGGTAGACCATCGAGCCCTGGAGATGTGTTATGGCCAACCTGCTTCAACGCAGTAATGACTTCACGCTCCGTAACCATCCAATCACAGCTATCTGCTTGGGGTGCAGTAAGGCGGGGCGAACCGGCTAAATAGCTGCCAAACTCCTGGCCGTGGAGTCTGGGTAGTTGGGCAAAGCGCTGCTCCAAATGTTGCCGAAACCCATTGCAAATTTCTCAAGTCGATACGAGGATATGTCATTTCACGTTTTTCCCCTTCCGAATGTACCCATCCGAGCAGCGTCAACGTTCACAGCTTCGTTAGAGACTCTATTTAACCTAGCTCTAACTACATGACCTTCGTAACGCTCGCTAGCCAAGCGCTGGAGGTGCCCCTTAACTACTGCTAGCTCTAGTAGACTCCCACCAGCCACCGCCTGGGTTAGCCTATCATCTATGTGCCTTTTGGTCCGAGCCCTAGTTAACACGAGGCGTTGGCTATAGTGGAAGCAAAAGAACCTAATGGTAACCTTACGTATAACCCTTTAGCTACTCCCACTAACTTCCGCTGAATTAGTGTTGTCAACTGTTCCTGGAAGTCGTTCATCTCCAGTAAGAAGGCGTTCAACTTCCAGTAGCCATCCAACGTAGGCCTATTACCTACTCTTAAACGGGGCATTACTAATTTATGGTCCAAAAGATCTCGCCAGTGGAACGTGGGACAAGATAAGAAATCTATGTCGCCTCTTCTAACTAACATCCTATTCAAGTATGTACTTGAACAGGAAGCCAAACATTTTTGCCACATTCACATCTCCCTCCCCGGGTGATCCAGATGGAATATGTCGATAAGATTGCACGAGGCCATCAGGTCAGACAGGCTGCTTTCACATCTCTCCGACCCTCTATTCCCCCGACCTTATCTATCTTGGGGTCCAGGATGGCATTCCAGTCCCCCATTAAAACTACCCGCCCCGGAACCGTCGATAGGAACACCTCCACCTACGGAAAAATGCGATATTAGGCGCGTAAACAGCCAAAATTCGGAACTTACCGCTTTTAACGGCAACACCGACCACGATCAGCCTTCCATGAGCGTCCGGGTGAACTACAGTAACCTTCGCAGCTAGGGTGCTACTCACTAGCACAGAAACCCCACGACTACGGGAATTGCCATATGCTGAGTAAACGTTAAAGTCGTTCACCAGCACATCACAATCCCCGGGCCCAACAAAGTGGGCTTCCTGAATCGCGCTGTATCTACCTCAAGGGCCACGAGATCCCTCAGCACGCGAGCAGCCTTGCTTCGGGATCTCATGCCCCTCGCATTCAAACTAGCTAGGTTCAGTCATTTTGTCCCTAACTAGTAATATTCTTCTATCACGGGTCTAAAGTCCTCGGGGGTAAGGATTTCGAAGGTCTGGCCGAGATTGCCAGTCAACAGCTTCGCTGCAGGCTGACAATCCCGAGCCAGGCCTCCTACGTTCAGGGGAAATGTTATTTCCAATGCTCTATACAGGGATAGGTGAACATATATGGGGACCCTCCCTTCGCAGTTCGCCATAATTTGGTTTAGAGAGGGATGCTCTTCCTCGATTATCTTGAGTCCCAGAATTGCCTCTTTGGCCTCCCTAAGCATTTTCCATAAAGCTTTGACCCGTACGCCCTTCTCTTTTCTGACAAAAGTGACACACGTTGGCGCCTCAGGGAAGGTTCTAGGGTCTTGCATTCTTTTCCCATCTACATACAAGAGGTTCGCCAACTGCTTTAGTTGCTTCTTCTGCCTCCCGTTTAACTCTGCCTGTACTTACGCCTCGTCCGCCTCGCAAATCCTCACCCCAGGTAGAAAGGGCAGCTTTCTTGTCTTCTCAGTTCCTGTCAGTTTCGGAGAGGCTACTTCCTTCTCTTCTGGAACAACCTTACCCTCTGGGGCTTCTACCTGCTCCTCAGTTTCCTCCTCATGTGGATTCTGCATCTTACTACGGGGGTGTTAAAGAGGGGAGGGGTATTCTTCTCCATCGGGGTGTGGGGTTGGGGAGTGTTCACAGCAGCAGGGTTGTTGTCTTCTTTAACCTTTTTCTGCATTCTCTTCTGGTCTTTCTTCTCTGTCTCTTCCTCCGATTATTCGCCTGCCCTCTCTAGTTGCTGGCCCAGTGCCCTTCTCCGACCCGCCGATTTGGAAACTAGACGGACCTTCGCCTAAAAAGGCGCGTCAGTTTCCTCTAGTCCGGCTGGCTGCTTAAGTCGGATCCAGACAGTGGGCTATCTTTAATAAAATAGAAAACAGTTAGTGGTAACAAGCAAACAGAACAATGCCATAAGGATCACTCACCCAAAAAATGGGGTCGGTTCTTTGAGGCCAAACAAGAAAAAACCGTTGAACTTGACACAAAGATTAGTCAAGTGAGTGGTCGCCGATCTTTGACCAAAGAAAAGGGTATTTATTTGCTCCCTCACCGAGAAAATTAGGCACAAGGCCGATTTTTAATGTGAGGAGTGAAAGGGGAAATAGGGATCAACTCCCCGGGGTGTAGGGGAGCTGGATAGTGACAATTGGTATGGAGGGTTGCCCCTACATTGACCAACGTCTTATATGTGAGGTTATCTC
>NC_136483.1:7569693-7577193 GCF_053919585.1 Euprymna scolopes | reverse complement strand
AGTGCCAGCTGATCAGAGATAAGGGCAAAATTCTTTGACTTTTAACTTCTGTAATTTTATTACATCAAAAGAATAATTGGTTAAAAAGTTTTTCCAGATATTCAAATTAATTATACGACTTCCAGTTTACTAAGTAAACCAGCTATTCTTGCAGCTAAATACAAAGACGTTCATGCACTTTACGCTATTATTCAACGTAAAATTCGAAGTGTCACATACACATCCATCGACACTGTTGTGGAAGCAGATAATGTGGTTAATTATCCAACAGTTAGATTTGCCAGGGATGCTTCCGCATATACTGCAACTGAAAATTGGTGTGCTAATTATCATGTTGTGAAATATAAACCAATCCAAGCTGTGCAATGGCAGATGACTTGCAGTAAAAAAATAACAAACAATATCATAGAAACAACAACCTTAACAGGACCTTGCACATGTGAAGATATCTTCATTCCATGCATTCCTATGATTCAACCGGATACACCATTTCCAATCTTATTGTCGCTTGCAATAACCATCAACAAAGGTCAGAGAACAATCTTTACAATTGTTTTGCTTACAGCTACACACTGATTGTTTTTTCACATGGACAATTTATGTTACATGTTCAAGAGTCACCAAACCAGAAAATCTCTATATCAGCTAATAAAACGGAAAGACAAAAACTGTGTACCCATACGAAATGTGGAATTAAACCTATAAGAAACATGCATTTTCTCATGTTGGAACTTTTTCCATTGCTCCAATTTGAGTCACAGCAACGCGTGGCGGGGTACAGCTAGTATATATATATATATATATATATATATATATATATATATATATATATATATATATATATGTGTGTGTGTGTGTGTGTGTGTGTGTGTGTGTGTGTGTGTGTGTGTGTGTTTATTGGGAAATATGTTTATCTACTAATACTGTAACTACAGAGCATATACAAATAAATGATATATATACATATATATATACTTATATATATATATATATATATATATATATATATATATATATATATATATATAAAGGTTAACAAATGTTTCATCCTCTAGTACTTTTATAGTCGTCGAAATCCATCGGCGAAATTACTCATTTTCTTAAAGAAAATCGATTGATTGAATCTCTAGTTATTAATCCACCCGAACAATTTACTGGGAGGAAGCATAATACATTGAATTCCACATTGCATTGATAATTTACTGTTGGGTTTGCGGAATTATATTTAAATAATGGTTTCACTTACATTTTAAAGTGGAAAAGTCAAACACAATGATTCAATTATGCTAGAAATTCCTGATGCGCCCCCTAATGAGGCTATGTATGGGCGTAATGTTAGAGAATTTATCGAGAGAGATAGAGACGGGTGTGTGTAAATTATATTGTAGACACGTTGACCGGAAGTCAGGATGAGCTGCTCGGATTGCATGTGCGTAACGTGATCAGGTTAGCGTATTCGTGGAGATTTGGTTTGGACTTAGAAGGCGACGGATGGCTTCACAGACGTCTCCCCCCCTTCACTGGGGGGACGATGGCGTGTACCACATACACACAACGGCATATGAACAAATAGACAGAACAACTAGACGATCACACAACGTTAACCCTGATTAGATGATCACACACGATCCCCTTTATGATACAAAAACGCAACAAACTCCCATTTTAGCGCTGTTCGTGTACCAGGGCACTCATACAAGGGTGTGAAAAAAATCTAACCTGGAGGTTACCATAGTGAAAAAATATATATAGACACCACGTAAAAAATTTTGTGCACTAGACATAAAGATGAAAAGATAAAGGAGTTAAAGAAAAGAACCAAACCTGGAGGTTAACGTAGTAAAAAGAAATATTCACACAACGAAAAAAAGAAGAAAAATAGACACGTTACAATTATATATTGATAGATTTATATGTTAAATTAAGAAGAATGGAAAAAACAGATAGCTCGATCGACATACAGATAACGAATTGTTGATTTCGAATATGAAAATTGAAAACACAGAAGAAAGAAAAAAAATATTAACGTTACTGTGTAGAAAAATAAACAGAAAAAATTGAAAAAAAACAGATATATCGATCGACATACAGATAATAAATTGTTGATTTTTGAATATACAGCCATTGTGTAAAACAGAAAGAAAAAAGAAAAAGGGAATAGAACATATGGACTTTAGTTACAGTGTGTGGGAATGAGCCTGTCACATTACCAGAGAGAATATCAATCAAAAATATTTGTTATGAGTTAGAAGTTACACAATTATACACACTTAAAATGTTGCATTTTTTAGACTGTAAAACTCGGTGTCTTTTGTGAATAAACAATAGACAGGTTCTGTAAATGTGAGTTTTTTCTCTAATTGTACGGTTTTTTCTTAGGAATTTTTTTTTTCTGGTGTGGAAAAATGTTATTCAATATATGTAAATCGATGTAGACTGTCTTATGAAATGTTAAAATATATGTTTTTACGAAATGGCAGAAGAGGCCATAATAATAATCACCCGGATAAGTAAAATGTGATTTTTTTCTTTAAAAAAACAGTGTTGTGTGACGTGGAAAATTTTAGTTTCTATCGATTTGAACTTTTGTTTTGTGAGGGATTGTCTGGAAGTTTATAAGGGAGTCGTTTTTTGTTTTGTTTTTGGAAACCACTATGTATTTTAATTGTAAATGTATTTGTATTTTTTTTGTAAACGAATGTGATTTTTTTATTTTTAATATTCTTTGAGGTGGTACAGGTGATGCAGCCGACCTCAGCATTTGTTGAAGTGGACAATTTGGGTTTTCCACAAATCTGTGTTTTGTTATTTGAAATTATATTCTGAGTGAGATGAGACTTTGTGAATGCTTATAAGAATTTTTTTATTTTATTTTTTTTATATAATTGAGGCTTTCTCGAACCGGTATTGTGCGGGATTTTCTTGTTGTTTGACATGTATTTTTTTGCGGAATGGAGGCGTGAATCTTTGCCTTGTGGGTTTATTGGAATAATGCCAAATTTGAAAAAGTAAGAACATCTTGTTAATTAAGTAATAATAAAAATAATAATATTAATAAAATTGGGGAAAAGAGAAAGAAATAAGATTTAAGCAGTGTTGAATAAGTTTCAAAGGTTCAGTCGATATTTATTCTATTTTCGAAATTGTTGTAGAATTTTTTTGTTTCGTTTCTTTTTCGGGGGATTTTTCTCCGGATGCGTAGTCATTATTAGGTATATACATTAGAATTGAAATGATTCAGAAAAAATAAGATTATACTGAAGATGGTTGGCCTAGAATAAATTAGAATTTTAGAGTGGGATTAAAATAGCGATTACGTAAGCGGGTATTTTTGAGAAGTTTTTACAGATATGATAAGCCAAAAGAGAGATTTTTTTTAAATAATTTTCTTTTTGTGGTTTTCTTAAGGCCCATAAATATTCTTTCGCAATAACAGTAACTTGCCGGGAAAGCATTAGAGATGCCGCGTTCGGAAAATAAAATGGACTCTGTGGAATTGAGTGCTTGTAAAAAAGCTGGTCGCATGTGAGGATTCCAAGCAAGAGGTAAGACTTAGCTAAATTAATTAGAGACAGGCGTAGAGAGGATAAAGAATTCTTAAGGGTACCAGGGATCTATGAGAGTCGGTACCGTAGGCAAATTACATATTGCTTAATGAGATGAGAGAAAAGTAAAAATCTACCGTAGGTACGTAAGAAGATATAACCATGAATTCGGAATATCTCTGCTCAGTCTTGGAGGCTCTGATGAAAGAAAAGAAAAATTACAAATATAGAGCCATATCTAGAAATTAGGCGCACATAGGAATCGTGGCGGAAAGTTGGGGGTTAATTAGTAAAGGGTGATATTTTCTAAATCTTCATTAAAATTCATATAGTCCAAGCAAGGAAATCCAAGTGAATCGGTGTGATGAAAGGTATATCTTAAAATTTGGAAGCCAACCACGAAGATTAATTATGAGCTTTGAGATGTCCCGGAAAAGCTAAGATAGTTACAAAATGAAAACAAAGCCATAATTAATAGAAAAACCGGGCAAAGGATACGATCAGGGCACTTTTGGACGAAAGGAGTCGTCAATTTCGAAAGAGGTAAAGTGAGACCTCTACTTTACGGCATAAGGGTGGCTGGATAAAGCAGCTGACGTTGATCAGGGGAAGAATACCATAAACCCAAAAAGTAAATGCCAAGAAGATCAGAGAGGATCTGATCTAATAAAAAATATAATTAAATGAAATGAAATAAATAATAATAATTGTGAAGTCAGTTGGAAAGGGCTTACTAAAGGAGGTTTTTTTTAATTTAAAAATTCGTACTCCATGACGCTTTGGTTTATCCACTATCTGTCATATCGTTTTCAAGTGGACACTGATTTACTATATATAAAATGAATTTATTCTGTGTGTGTCTGTGTGTATGTGAATTCGTGTCCCATGGACCAGACAAGGCTGGGATGATCCTTTTTGGAATTCCACAACACATTTAATTCATGTCTCTTGTTTCATAGATTTGTATCGAAATGTCTCTGATAGGTATCGAAAATCGATAATCGAAAAATCCCGATTTCACCAAAACTTAACAACTATATAACACCTTATATCACTTGTGCAATTGAGAAGTTCTATCACCGCACATCCAGATTAAAATAAACATTAATTTCCTTGATAAGTCAGACACAATTAAACCATATTTGACTTTTCCTTTTCGGACTTTTTTTCAAGCTATTATGTTTTTTTTTATCACGTTCATCCCTAACAAGGTAAATTTCCACTTTGAACTATTTGGGACAATGCCAAGAAAAGATAAAGAAGATGTTTTTGCGTTTTTTTTAACTGTTGCAGAAGGAAATCTCAAAGTCTAGCTGTTCGAAGGGAGAAAAACTATTAGAGTAGAAAGCTGCCTGGCATTTAAGGACTTTAACAATGAAAGGATGAAGTTTTGTTGCTAAGCGGCTTTGTCGCTAATATATACGTGAAGAGGGCACAAGTGTAACGACTTTATCATAGCACATTTCTTAAATATCTGTAAAAAATGCACAGAGATGTAACTCTGCGGGATGTGATAGGGGCTAAAGCTTAGTTAACAAAGTGGGACCGATTAGATTTAAAACTCTTTTTTGGACCCTATCCAAAATAGGGAGGCTAATGGTAGATGCAGCAGCTCAGATGTGAAAACAATACTCAATGAATGGTGGATTTGTAGATGTACAGGATACTTTCCGTAATCTTCTAGCTCGATAAAGGGAACACCACTCCTTTGCAGCGGCCTTTGCAATGCCTTCAATGTATTATATGAAAATTATGAAAATAATTTTATAAAATACACAGTAAATTCTCTACAAAGTAATGTCAGAAAGACCTGTCATTATTCTTCCGGTTCAAAGCGGTGGGTCCCGACTAGAACAGGCAATCCATCGATTTGGCGA
Organism: Euprymna scolopes; assembly: GCF_053919585.1. Classification (NCBI taxonomy): domain Eukaryota; kingdom Metazoa; phylum Mollusca; class Cephalopoda; order Sepiida; family Sepiolidae; genus Euprymna; species Euprymna scolopes. Next base: position 7,571,771 of record NC_136483.1, on the reverse strand, counting down.
TTTTATAGAATTTGACGACAATAACATTTTTCGAAATGTGGGGAATTCGTTGAACCTTGTTCAGATACGGTTCTCCTTGTTAATATTTTATAATTGCTTAAGCAATACACACACACACACACACACACACACACACACACACACACACACACACACATATATATATATATAATAATGTATAAGAAATATATACATATAATGTATAAGCACTATGTATATAATGTATAAGCAATATATATATGCATGTATATATGCATATATACATACATACACTCACACAAACACACCCACACACACACACACACACACACACACACATATATATATATATATATATATCGCAAGTTTTCAAATCATCCTCGTATCGTATGAATCCAAATGTTCTATTGTTGGCATTGGTTTCCCGATTTTTTTCTGTCATATTTCTTTCTGGAAATATATCGGGTACTTACAGGACAAATTACGTGACAGTCGCCATCATCCTAACATTTTTGTGGATTAGAACTTAGAACGCCCAGTTCGTCAACCCGTGTCGTTGACCACTTGAGCACCGTTACGTCGAAATTCTCAGATGATTATTGATAATCGGATGGTTAATATCTTAATATTTACATTATCCGTCCATATATATATATATATATAGTTTTTGGAGAGGTAACCCTGATCAAGTTTATAAGGACATACACTAACGACCTGGATGTTCTAAGTTCGAATCCAGTTGTTGCCATAAAAATTACTTCACTTAGAGGGTTTGTAACCTTCCGATTGTCTCTTCATTAAGTGCCTGGTGTTTTTCCAAAAAGAATTCTCATCACAAAAAATATCCGGGAAAACAATGCCAACAACAAAATGTTCAGTTCATACGATCTGGTCGTAATGATATAGATTTCTAATCGAGATTACATTTTCCAAATATAATTTTAATTTTCCAATACGACTTCTACATTTTTAATACAATTAAGTATCTAATCCGTTTTAAATGTAAACTATTTTTCTAACAGATTAATGTTATCCATTTGCAGAAGCGACCTTTTCTTTTCAAACTCGGTTGTACTTTTTCGGCGCCGTCAGCGAATTAGATTAACGAATAGAACTTGTGGCGTTTGTTGGTCCTGGCGTGCATCTAAGAATTAGACGACTGAACTGAAAATCTGGGGTCAGTGAATCTCTACCCTCGTCTCGTAGAAAGAGCGTCTCCTTACTCTCCGTATGCCCTAAGATTACCTCAAGTTCACTAACCAAAGCTTCTAGATAATTATTCGGACAAGGTATCCAGTGACTAGCGGCCAACACTACACAAGAAATAGAATACAAGTGCCCCGAAGTGGCGTTTTCGAGATGCTAGTGCACTGGAAAATATCGGCCGGGCGAGATTCTCATCCATTGTTCCTGTGCGCATTCGTCCACAGCCCGCAGAGCATATTCCATAAGATGTTCTGATAGACCGACGCCATTCTTGGGGAGTTGGTCGGCTGGCGCCATTCGCTCTTTTAAGCATATAGGTCTGTCGCTTTACTTCTCTTTCTATCTGTCTCTCTTTTCCGCCATGAATTTTACTTCCCCTTTCTTTCGCCTTCTCTTCCTTTTCCTCCCACCGGAAGGAGCTCCTCGTCCTCGACCACGTGACAAAATCTCGCCGCTTGCGTTACTGCGGGCCAGTAGCACCTGCCATCATTAATCAGACGAAACCGTACGATTAAGCTGCCAACGAATGCTACAAGGCGCTGACAGTGTCATCAATGTGAGAAACTCGAGTGGACAGAGAAGGGGGGGGTAAAGAGAGAATGGGTGCTCTTTCGAGCGGGGGAGCGCTGAATGGGGACGATGTGAGGAGGGTAACGTAGCTGTGGACGGTGCGTGTGCAGTGCCGAGTATCCCTGGGGATGTCCAGCGGTCCGTCGTTGATAACGCGTCGTACCATTTTGCTTGAACAAAATGGCCGGTTTAGGTTTTCGATAGTGAGGAGGGTAGAAAATGGAAGATAGAAGTGAAGAAACGCAGTAAGAAAGAAAGATGGAAGGGATATGAAGCGGACGAGAAATCGTGATATTGATAGCAAGCCTAAGAGGAAAAAATAG